>NW_027331385.1:127223-300000 GCF_022965805.1 Primulina eburnea | reverse complement strand
CGGTTCATAAAATCTGTATCAATAATGATTCAGAATAACACTAATCTATACTAATCTAGTCAATATATAGGATTGTAAGTTCTAACAATACTATCGATTCTGACAAATCAATCAAATCTTCATGCCATTCTGATCAACTGCCAATATAATATGCTCCCCAACCAATACAAGATATCACGAATACTGATTTAGAACAATAACAATACACTGCAGATATAAAGCAATAATCGAATAAGATAATCTGTCAAATCAGACATAATACATTTCTGACAATTCTGACATTTCTGAAATTTCTGATCTTTCTAATATCGATATCCTATCTGTCACTGATTGCAATCTCAACTTTGTCAAAGTCAATCTGTATACTAACATCAGATCTCATTTACTCTGAATACAATCTGTTTCAAGCGGAATTCTTATCTGAATAATTTCTGTATACAATAATCCTAATTCTCAGAATATTCACTACACTCTTCAAATATTCAATTCTTTCAATTCGGTATGTATTATTCTGTATATTCAATATCATTCTGTATCGAATTTAACATACACAAACTACCTGATCTACATTCAATTTCTGAAGTCTATCTTTCGAGATTACAACAAATCCGAAATCTCATCTGGGCAACATCAGCCAACTCGTATATCACTGGCAAATCTACCAATGCTAGGCTCGATCTCAGTAGATCTACTGAATACAGAAGGATGCAATCTGCTCCTTTCTGCATAAATCGAGTCACATATACAATACAGATATCAAAGAAATTCTAAATCTAACATCCTTATCGTGGTATTTCCACTGATCAGTCATCTCTGGTCTGACACTTACCATTTTCGGGAAAAATTTTACAATATGTCTGTACTTGTTCAGCATATGCATATCAATAAAGCGTTCAAATCAGAAACACAAGTACATCACAATCTATTTCTATTTCATTCTCATCTCACTGTAGTATACAATATATACAGAAATTTCTGATATCATCATTTCCTCCACAAGAAAGGACATCAATACTACAGTACAAACAAACCCCAACAGATACATCATATTTCCATGCTACCCCATCAAATGTAATCATATGAAATGCATTAGTATATATGTCAATACATATGCATCATAATCATAAAAGAATAGTACCTGTTGTGCGTTCTGAAGCTACTTCTTGAAAGCGGACCGGTTACGGTGGCCGGAAGCGCAACGGAAGTTTTAAAAAATCAAATTTTTACTCAAAATTTCGGCCACCCCTATCTTTTGTGCAACAAATACAATAACACACAAAATGTCATACATAGGGTGTAAGAAAGTATACCTATCAACCTCTTGAGGTTGATGTATGGCTCCAACTAAGGTGTAAACACCTTAGCTCTTGAATGGCATGAAGATATACAAGCTCTCCTCCAAAACCTTGAAACTTTCCTTCAAATTAGGCCCACCACAAACTAGGTAGATCCCCTCACAATTTGCACTAGAAAAATGTGAGGATTTTTCAAAGAGAAGTGTGTGTTTTCTCCAACAAATTGAAGAACACAAAAGAAGAGAAAAATGGAGAGTAAAAGGAGGTAGGTTTTCGGCCATATGGAGTTGAGAATGAGGGAGGAGAATCAAGTCTTGGGGTTGCAAAAAGTTGATACAAAAAGTTGCATGCCAACCAATATTTTATTCAAAAGTATTCCCCAACTCTTCACCTCCCATGCATTCATATAATATAGTTTTCTATCAAATAAAAAACCATAGACTAAATTTAATTATCTCAAACATATTTGAGACAAATTAAATATTACTTGAATTTACTCAAGTCCCACTAGTTAAATAATTATTTTAATTGAGCTCTACTAGACTCAATATTATTTAATTAATCCAACACTTGAATTAATTTAATTATTTGGGCTCTACTAGGCCCACTAGTGTTTAATTAATTCAACACTTGAATTAATATAATTTAGTCCATAATAATGTTTATGAAAATCACAATTCTCAAAAACATTAGTCACTTGGCCAAATTTTAATTTAGGAACACTTCCATAAATCAAAATTTACATTTCTCTCATAGAAGTCATACTTCTATTTTTCTTTACACTTATAAACACATTTATAAGCCGTTCAACACTTTGAACTATTTTCTCCTTTATAGAAGTCATACTTCTAATTTTCCTTACGCTTATAAACTCCTTTATAAGCCGTTCAACACATTGAACTATTTTTACTTCTCATCGGGATTTACAAAGCTAGTACTTGTGTGGCCCTCAATGGTTCATTGATACAACTAGCCGTGGGTTCACATCTCCATGTGATTCGGACTAAACATGTCCTTATACGAGCATACCCCAATTGCTCCATTCTTACTTATCAACTCCTTGATAGTAAGAACGTCAGAACTCAAGTCTGATAGTACCCAACCAATCATGTTAAACGCCTAGCAGCATCGCTTACATGATTCCCTAGGTATCAAATGATAGTGCCTGCAAGAACCATTCAATTATGGTTAGCGTACAGTACGGTCCCTTCAACTCATATATCCCGATCGATTCGACAACCATTGGTTTATCGAGAGTTGTCAATGAATCGATACTATGTGTCATGTCGTAGTTGCATCGATGGTGTAATCTATGAAACACCTTTCATAATTACAACCATACTCTGGCCAGAGATTTCGATCTACATACACATGATAACACATAGGATATCCATACCCGAAGGTAAGCGGTGAATCCCCGACTACAATGCATCGACTCCTATGTGTTTCGACAGAACACCCAACCTTGCCACCTGATGACTCCATGAGAGTCGGTAAACAAGTCAAAGTGTAATTCTAGCACATAGAGTCTCAATGTTGTCCCGGGTCATAAGGACTAATTCTGTACAACCATAAACCAGGACTTTTCCACTCGATAAGTGAGAACCACTTGGAAAGTCCTTTTATGGAGGGTTGTTCAGTGCACTCTACAAGGAGCACCTATCTGCATGTTCGGACATCACAATGTCCCCTACCAATGAAACATGGTACTCACATCGCAGATACTAGTCTCTAACTCGAGCGGCCTATATCCTTCTTAGTGGCAGCTGAATCGACTAGGAACCGTTTAGAATATACAGTATTACAAATATGAGTTTCATGATACTCATCATATGAGCATCTCATATTCTTTCTACTATTTGTATATTCAAGGGCTTTATCTATGCAGCTAGCATGGGTATACAGATAAAGATTTGCCAAAGTAATAATTTCAAATATTATTAAAATAAAGACTGCTTATTCATAGAGTTTCATTGTGAACACTCGGCCAACACTTGGCTCGACGGGCACCTACTCTAACAATCTCCCACTTGCACTAGAGCCAACTACCCTTATGCTTAAAACCCATTGATTCGCGATGCTTGTCGAACAATGGTCCAGGTAAAGGCTTAGCTAGTGGATCAACAACATAATCTGTGGAGCCAACTTTGTCAATAGACACTACTCTTCTTTCCACAATCTCTCCGAGGATGTGGTACTTTCTCAATACTAGTTTGGATTTCTGATGAGACCTTGGCTCCTTTGCTTGAGCTATAGCTCCCGTGTTGTCACACAACACCGGGATAGGAGCAATTCCATTAGGAATGACGTCCAACTCTTGGACGAAATTCCTTATCCAAACAGCCTCTCTTGCTGCATCTGATGCAGCAATGTATTCGGCCTCTGTGCTGGAATCCGTAATATTGTCTTGCTTGGAACTCTTCCAAGAGACAGCAGCACCGTTGAGCATGAATACGAAACTAGAGGTTGACTTCGAGTTATCGATATTGCTTTGGAAGCTAGAGTCGGTATAGCCTTCCAATTTCAGTTCTCTACCCCATAGGCCAAGAACAACTTATTGGTCCTTCTCACAACTTGAGGATGTCTTTCACAGCTTTCTAGTTGTGGAAGACCGGGGTTCGATTGATATCTTTTCACTACACATAGTGAAAACGCCACGTCAGGACGTGTAGATATCATCCCATACATGATGTTACCAATTGCCGAAGCATACGGAATGCGTGTCATCGTCACTATCTCTGCATCAGTCTCAGGAGACAGACTTGGATAGGGACACGCCATGACACATTGGTAGATGTCCTCTCAAGGACGCATCCATCGAGAACCGCTTCACGATGGTATCATGTATGTGGACTGGGTGAGACCAAGCCATCTTTTCGATCTATCTCAATAGATATGTATCCCAATACAAAAGATGCTTCACCCAAGTCCTGCATCGAGAACTTACTCGCTAACCATATCTTAGCTGATTGCAACATTCCTACATCATTCCCAATGAGTAGAATGTCATCAACATATAACACCAGGAATGTCACAACACTCCCACTGACCTTCTTATACACACAGGGTCCCTCATGATTCTTAGTAAATCAAACTCTTTGATTGTACTATCGAATCTAAGGTTTCAACTCCTTGATGCCTGCTTTAGATCATAAATAGATCTCTGAAGTTTACATACCATATGCTCACTTCCGATAGATGTAAACCCTTCAGGTTGAGACATGTAAATCACTTTCTTAAAATCCCCATTAAGAAAGACTGTCTTAACATCCATCTGCCATATCTCATAGTCATACCATGCAGCTATGGCTAGCAAAATCCTTATGGACTTGAACATTACGACTGGGAAAAGGTTTCCTCAAAGTCAACTCCTTGTCTTTGAGTACATCCTTTTGCCACCAATCGCGCCTTGAAAGTCAATACCTTCCCATCCGCCCCAAGTCCCTATGGGAACAGTTCCCACAGGTGGATCCACAAGATCCTACACTTGGTTCGAATGCATGGAATTCATCTCAGATTCCATTTCTTCAAGTCACTTGGATGAATTGGCATCAGATAACGCTTCCTTGAAGGTCCATGGATCACATCCATGGTTAGGCTCATCATGGCCTTCTTCAAGAAGCTGACCATACCTCATAGGTGGTCTCGAGACTTTCTCGTATCTGCTAGGAGCTTGTATCTCCTCTCTTGGCTCATCGGGTGTGGGTTCTATAATTGTGGGTTTCTCTCGAACCTCTTCGAGTTCTATCATCTCCCTTTTTCTATCCAATAGAAAATCCTTTTCCAAAAAGGTTGCATTCCTAGAAACAAACACTTTTGTTTCTTGGGGATGATAGAAATGATATCCAACTTAATTCCTTGGATATCCCACAAAGTAACATAAAATGGATCAACAATCCAATTTATCTCCCACTACCTGCTTCACATAAGCAGGGCTCCCCATATTCTAAGATAAGAATATTTGGGAGGCTTACCCATCCATATCTCATATGGTGTCTGCCTTTGAATGGACATTTAATGGAATATCTTTTAATTTTAAGTTATAGAGATCGTTTTCAGGTTCTCAAGTACCAATCAAACATTCATTCATGTAAATGTTGCAAACACCTTTGCAAAATAAACAAGAATATCCATCTTTATCACAATAGAAATGGAAATAATGTTTTTCATCAAAAAGGTACAAACAAAACATCTCTTAATTAACTTAAAACTATTGTTCAACAATAAGTAAACATCTCTTAAGGTCTTGGCAGCAACTCTTGCTCCATTGCCCATCCTCAAGAAGGTCACACCTTTCTTAAGCTTCCTACTTCTTCCCATCACCTGTAACCCATTACAGAGATGTGAGTCACAACCGGTATCTAATACCCAAGAAGTAGAGTTAATTAAAATGTTTACTTAAATTTAGAACATACCGTTTCCAGAACACTTCTGGGCAAGATATTCTTTGCAATTTCGCCTCCAATGTCCAGGCTTCTTGCAGTGATGACAAACATCACCAGTCTTGTCATCCTTAACTGGTCTGGCTGCCACAACGGGATTCGGAGATTGCCTCAACAAGGGCACGTTCTTCTCGGGACGTTGGAAAGAACTCTTCTTTCCATTCCCATGTGGATCAATCTTCGTACCAGATGAAGAACCCACATAAAGAACCAACTTCTCTTTCTTGATGGTGGATTCAAACGTAACAAGCATGTTCACCAACTCCTCAAGGGTCGGTTCCATCTTGTTCATGTTGAAGTTCACCACAAAAGGATCAAATGAGCTAGGCAGCGATAACAGCAACACGTCGGTGGTCAACTCTGAAGGCAAGATCAGATCCATGCCAACGAGCTTGTCCACGAGCTCGATCACCTTTAGGCCATGCTCATGGACCGAGGCCCCATCTCGCATGCGCAAAGTGATCAGCTCCTTGACGGTAGCATGCCTTAGAGGTCGTGTTTGCTCACCAAAGAGCTCTTTGAGATGCAAATGAATGTCAGCAGCATTCTTTGCACCCTCAAAACGCCTCTGTAGCTCATCGTTCATAGAAGTCAGCATATAACACCTGGCTATCAAGTCATGGTCACACCATTCCTTGTAAGCCTGCAATTCCTCAGGAGTGCAGTCAGTCGGAGCCTCAACAGGGGGCGACTGAGTCAGTGTATATGTTACCCTTTCCGAATTTAAGACTATTTTCAAATTTCTTAGCCAAGTGAGGTAATTAGGTCCAGTTAATATGTGTTTGTCGAGTATTATAGATATCGAATTGCGCATCGAAGACATTGTCGATTTGTACTGAAAAGTAAAAACAGATAAATGTTGATGACTATTTTAAATATTTGGTAAGATATAAAGTATGGACTTTAACTTTATAAATATTTACTCCCACTGTTTTGACATCTTTCACTACCCTCTAGTGAAAACGGGAAACTCCTTTTCCTCAGTAGGTACGTAAGGTCCAATTAGCGAATTATGATCCCGAATAATATCAGCCAATCACAATTCCTAAAAGGTAGTTTCCAATTGCATCACAATGCAACCCTTAACGTAAACTTTTGTCTCACGTTTGATTAGGACCCAATAATATGACGTCGTTCATCTTCACGTGTCAAGCCTTACCCATCGATGTTGAACCTTAATGGACGGTCGCCATGAGTTCCCTCAATAATATGAGCCGAAATCATGGGAGTTCCACGTAGTTCACATCACCATGTCAATGGATGTCACAGCTTTCCGGCACCCAGGGCCCCCCCAATAATATGAGCCGAGCCCCGAGTACGGGTAGCGTTCATCATGCACCCATTGTCGATGGAAGACAAGGAAATTATAAACAAATTTATAATTCCCCTTTTCGGGCTTGATATTAATTTTGAATCTTATTCAAAATGAGGGTTTTTTAATTTTGAAAGGTCTCATCATTAATTTTATTTTAAAAGCTCGCCATGTTTGATCGTATGTTTGCCGGATTCATGCAACTTTGTTATTATCATAATAATAACGCACATACTCATTATTTATAACATATCATGCATATATTATAAACAGTAAACAATACAAGGATGATCAATCGCCCCAAGTACTAATGGCCCGTGTGAGCCAAACACGGGCCTAGGTCCAATCCTAGGGTAAATGCACGGGATGCAATGCAACTATACTATTACATTAGCATCCAATATTACATGTCTTCGATCTTCATAATCACCAAGGCCACCATCTTCCAATCTTGATCTTCCCCTATTCTAATATTTACAAATAAATATCCATGGCACATAGGGATACATCTCATGGGGTGGGAACGGGCCATAAACCAAGCCCACTTGATAAATTGATAATTATTACAATCATTCAACACAAATATCCTAGCATACACCTAGCAAATTGGGCTTGGGCTTTTGATCATCCTTCATGCATAATATCACATATCATACACCATCAATTAATTATCACTATAATTAATTGATCCAATATTATATATCTTGATCCAATCACTAACCGCCACGATTATAAACTAAATTAACAAAGTATACAAACACCTTTGTCTACTTTCAAATTAATTTATTTATAATCGAATTTCTTGTAAATCACCATTTACTATAAATAATTGAAGTCCAACTTAAATTATTTATTTCATGAGAAAATATTTGCAACTTTTGTAATTTTAAACATAAGGGTCCAAAAAATCATTTTTCACCAAAAACATTTTCGGCCCATTTAAAATTCACAAACATGTTAGCCATCCAATGGCCCAACAACTCAAGGCCCATGACACTTTGATAATCCAAAACACTTTTGGAAACCCTAGTCGTCATCGCCGTCGCCGGAGCTCCGTCGCCGGATTCCGGCCAATCTTAAAAAAATTTTTTTTTTTATTAAAAGGATGGGGCGTTTCGGGCAGCCCCTAGGGCTGCCCTTGCTGCCCGTTTCGGGCAGCCCTTCGGGCAGCTTGGGCTGCCCGAAATGGGCAGCAACAAGCTGCCGAAAAAATCCCCAAATGTGGCCTTGAATTTGTTGCAAAAATACACTCATGCGGTTAGAAATCGATCTCAACATAATATATATTGTATTTACTACACAAAAACGTAACCATAGCTCGGATACCACTTGAAAGCGGACCGGTTACGGTGGCCGGAAGCGCAACGGAAGTTTTAAAAAATCAAATTTTTACTCAAAATTTCGGCCACCCCTATCTTTTGTGCAACAAATACAATAACACACAAAATGTCATACATAGGGTGTAAGAAAGTATACCTATCAACCTCTTGAGGTTGATGTATGGCTCCAACTAAGGTGTAAACACCTTAGCTCTTGAATGGCATGAAGATCTACAAGCTCTCCTCCAAAACCTTGAAACTTTCCTTCAAATTAGGCCCACCACCAACTAGGTAGATCCCCTCACAATTTGCACTAGAAAAATGTGAGGATTTTTCAAAGAGAAGTGTGTGTTTTCTCCAACAAATTGAAGAACACAAAAGAAGAGAAAAATGGAGAGTAAAAGGAGGTAGGTTTTCGGCCATATGGAGTTGAGAATGAGGGAGGAGAATCAAGTCTTGGGGTTGCAAAAAGTTGATACAAAAAGTTGCATGCCAACCAATATTTTATTCAAAAGTATTCCCCAACTCTTCACCTCCCATGCATTCATATAATATAGTTTTCTATCAAATAAAAAACCATAGACTAAATTTAATTATCTCAAACATATTTGAGACAAATTAAATATTACTTGAATTTACTCAAGTCCCACTAGTTAAATAATTATTTTAATTGAGCTCTACTAGACTCAATATTATTTAATTAATCCAACACTTGAATTAATTTAATTATTTGGGCTCTACTAGGCCCACTAGTGTTTAATTAATTCAACACTTGAATTAATATAATTTAGTCCATAATAATGTTTATGAAAATCACAATTCTCAAAAACATTAGTCACTTGGCCAAATTTTAATTTAGGAACACTTCCATAAATCAAAATTTACATTTCTCTCATAGAAGTCATACTTCTATTTTTCTTTACACTTATAAACACATTTATAAGCCGTTCAACACTTTGAACTATTTTCTCCTTTATAGAAGTCATACTTCTAATTTTCCTTACGCTTATAAACTCCTTTATAAGCCGTTCAACACATTGAACTATTTTTACTTCTCATCGGGATTTACAAAGCTAGTACTTGTGTGGCCCTCAATGGTTCATTGATACAACTAGCCGTGGGTTCACATCTCCATGTGATTCGGACTAAACATGTCCTTATACGAGCATACCCCAATTGCTCCATTCTTACTTATCAACTCCTTGATAGTAAGAACGTCAGAACTCAAGTCTGATAGTACCCAACCAATCATGTTAAACGCCTAGCAGCATCGCTTACATGATTCCCTAGGTATCAAATGATAGTGCCTGCAAGAACCATTCAATTATGGTTAGCGTACAGTACGGTCCCTTCAACTCATATATCCCGATCGATTCGACAACCATTGGTTTATCGAGAGTTGTCAATGAATCGATACTATGTGTCATGTCGTAGTTGCATCGATGGTGTAATCTATGAAACACCTTTCATAATTACAACCATACTCTGGCCAGAGATTTCGATCTACATACACATGATAACACATAGGATATCCATACCCGAAGGTAAGCGGTGAATCCCCGACTACAATGCATCGACTCCTATGTGTTTCGACAGAACACCCAACCTTGCCACCTGATGACTCCATGAGAGTCGGTAAACAAGTCAAAGTGTAATTCTAGCACATAGAGTCTCAATGTTGTCCCGGGTCATAAGGACTAATTCTGTACAACCATAAACCAGGACTTTTCCACTCGATAAGTGAGAACCACTTGGAAAGTCCTTTTATGGAGGGTTGTTCAGTGCACTCTACAAGGAGCACCTATCTGCATGTTCGGACATCACAATGTCCCCTACCAATGAAACATGGTACTCACATCGCAGATACTAGTCTCTAACTCGAGCGGCCTATATCCTTCTTAGTGGCAGCTGAATCGACTAGGAACCGTTTAGAATATACAGTATTACAAATATGAGTTTCATGATACTCATCATATGAGCATCTCATATTCTTTCTACTATTTGTATATTCAAGGGCTTTATCTATGCAGCTAGCATGGGTATACAGATAAAGATTTGCCAAAGTAATAATTTCAAATATTATTAAAATAAAGACTGCTTATTCATAGAGTTTCATTGTGAACACTCGGCCAACACTTGGCTCGACGGGCACCTACTCTAACACTTCTCAGTCGTGATTCTTTGACAATTCTGTTCCCAAAAATCTTCGGGAACTTCTTTGAGGACAAACTCTCGCAAAGTGTCCCGGCTGTTTACAGACATTGCATATACTAAGTACTCCTTGACAGTGTTCTGTGGAA
Source organism: Primulina eburnea (assembly GCF_022965805.1). Lineage (NCBI taxonomy): Eukaryota > Viridiplantae > Streptophyta > Magnoliopsida > Lamiales > Gesneriaceae > Primulina > Primulina eburnea. Next base: position 289,332 of record NW_027331385.1, on the reverse strand, counting down.
TGTCTTCCTCCGCAAGTTCTGCAGTATACTCCAGTATAACTCGGACTGGAAACACTGGCGCTAGATGAACTACTCTGTCCACCTCCTAATTTCTTAAACTGTTTCTTTTCGATCTTCAATGGTTCTTTCTTTTTACCACTGCTACTGCTAGTCTCAACTCTGGAAGGCGGTTGTTGTGGATTCGGTGCTGGAAGATCAAACGATGCTCCCTGTTGTCCTATCAGAACCGTTTCTGCTCTTTTGGCTATGTTCAATGTATCAGCAAAACTATTCGATTGCTTCACACTCACCAATGTACGTATTTTTGGATTCAATCCCTGAATGAACTGGCTAGACATCGCATCATCATTCCTAGCCACAAGAGGGGCAAAACGTAATAATGTGAAGAACTGAGCCAAATACTCATCAATACTCATCTGATTTTGTCTCAGGTTTGCAAATTCTGCACTTCTATCATGTCTGTACGATGTAGGGAAGAATCTTTGATAGAATTCAAATTTAAAAATCTTCCACGAAATCACTGAACGGTTCTGTTCTAAAGCTCCTTTGGTTAGTAACCACCATCTTCTTGCAGTCTCTTGCAATTGGTTCTCAATCAGGTTAACTCTACACTCATCTGTGAAACCAAGGAATTCAAACACCATTTCTGTCTCCTCAAGCCAATTCTCACAATCTACTGACGTCTCAGTTCCTTTCAGAATCGGCGGTTGAAACGACTGAAATCTCTTCATCTGCGTTTCTATCTGAGTCTCTGATACATCTATCTGTTCAGTCGAAGTACTACCCCTTTCGGGAATTCTCCTAGGCGGTATATCTGAATATCAAACAGATTAGTACGCAATCTATACAATCAGTCTCAGCCCTCCTCTGATCATATACCTCTGATCGAGACTCAGTTCTGATTCAGGCTTAACAATTACATGCTGTAATCAACTCCAATACAAACAATATGTAATAGGGAAAACAGTAAATCATGCTAGCACCCATAATGTAATTCAACATTATAATAAATCTCATGCTAGCAATCACATGCAAGGAAGAAAGTTCAATCTACCCCGCTCATTCTCTACTATCTCAGTCTAAAAGATCTATCAGTTCTGACTATCTCAATCTAAAGGATCTATCGCTCTGATACCACCTGTTGTGGGGACCCGGATGCTAATCATCTTCTTAATCATCGTTGGGATTTAATTATCAGTTCTGATAAACAGGGTCTAAAAAAAATTTTCTTTTTAAAATATAAATGCGGAAGGTAATGGAATCTAATTAATATACATCTCTGTATAACAACAACAAGTCAGTAGAAAAGTACAATACTGTACAACCTCAGTCTAAGGTTTAGTTACTAAGTTCAAGTAATAAAACAAGTCTACAGTAAGTCCGGAATCACCACGCTATCTAGTCCAGCCTCTTTCTCATCTTGACCCTGATCCAGCCCCACCTGTTGTCATGCACACATACAAAACAAGACAACAGCCGGATAACTCCGGTGAGAACAAATCCCAGTATAAAACATGGTAAGCATGTATAGAAACAATCTAAATCTTAAAACATGATATCATGATCATATTTAAAAGTAATAGATTTCTTAATCTATGAAATCAACTCAAAATAAGCATACAACTCAATTCAGATAAATATGCAGTTTAAATCAAATCATATAAACATGCTGTCATAACTGAAAGCGATAAACATGGGTTTCATAGTCTATGAAACCAATATAAACATGCTGTCATAACTGAAAGCGATAAACATGGGTTTCATAGTCTATGAAACCACATCCATAAACGCATGCAGTTCTAGTCAAATCATGACTAGACTCGACTCGACTATACTCTAGGGATCCCGGGGTGAATAAGACGTCACTGTCTGTCACCTACCCTCCCATTCGGGGTGACGTACGTCTTATTCCTAGACTTCGGTCATATCTGTATCGAATAATCTACAATAGGAGGGTATCTGCTCCTATGTAACGATACACCGAACATCTAGAAGTCTGACTATCTGTCAAACTTTCCTATCTCAAATGCAATGTATAACAATCTGTAAACAAAGCATGTTCATTTCAACGGATTTAAATATAAAGTCTATAAACAAATCACAATTGTATCAAAAGATAAACAATAATCAAGTATGTGATTTTATTGGGAAACTCAAATGAGATCTGATTTGAGTTATATCTTCCCAGATATCACATGAATTATACCTTTGTCGTCCCGGTCTGACGAAGACGAAGTCTCGAAGTCAAATCTGTCCATATCCAATCTGAAAAGACAATATCGAATACATAGTATCAATGACTAACTTAATTCACAATCTGTTCTGATCAATACTCAATTCAGTACATACTCTGATCAATATCTGAACACTATACATTCTGACTCATATCAATGATATCACAATATAATCGAATTCATATCTGAATTTGAACAATCTAATTTAACTGATGTTTCGACGGCATAACAATACTGTCTCGATAACCCCGTCAGTCTAAACATAACAGATATAATATCAGACTTCGTAATCAATAACAATATCAGTCATAATCACAATAACAATACAAATCTGACATGAAATCTCAGTCAAATCAACTCTGAAATTCATAACAAATACAGAAACAATCTGTTCTTCAATCTGACTTCGATTATACAATATTTACGGTAGCAGAAACGTCATATCTGATTCATATTCAATTCTGACAACATTATAATTACAAAACATCACAAAACGTAATAAAACTTACGTCCTTGGGTAGCTCGAGTCGAGAGGAGTTCGATACTGCATTCAGATTCGAATTCTGATGCACGGATTCTTCGAAATCACAAATCTAAAAGGCGTAAGGATTTTTCCTCTCCAACCTTCGACCCTTTTCTGAAATTCTGAGAGAAACCACGTGTAACTATATATATATACTGCATGCAACCGAATAAAACGTGGCATAGTTTTTCTTGTTGCACGTAAGACCGCGGGTGCGGTCTTCATCTTACCGCGGGTGCGGTGTGTGCACCGCGGGTGCGGTCTGACCAGCACCGCGGGTGCAGTGCTGCTACGGAATTTCTCGCCAACTTACTGTCCATGCACCGCGGGTGCGGTGATGCTTCGACCTTTCTTGCAAAAATCCACAATTGCATGACCGCGGGTGCACTCCTGTTCTGGGCGCAGGTGCGGTCTTGCAAAGTCCAATTCCTCATGTCTTTTCTTCCCTCATTGCCTGTCATACATTCTCATATCTTCCGAGTCTCACGTTAACGAAGATTAATACTCTTGGTTTATCAATTCTATAATTCTTGGGCATTACAAGCTACTTCCAGCTTTCTTGAATTTCTTCCCCTTAGCTTTCAGGAAGTCTTTCTTCCCACTATCACTGCCGCTCTCAAATCGGGGAGCTGGTGGAGGCAGCTGTGCTCTCGGTACTGAAGGCACAAACGAGGCCTCTCTCTGTCTCATCAGACCTGCTTCGGCTCCCTTGGCTCTGTTCAAGGCATCGGTGAAATTGTTTGGCCTCCCGGTAATCACCAGGGTGAAGATTTCTGGATTCAGGTCATTTATGAACTGGTCTGCAACGGCCTCATCATGTTAAGCCACATGAGGAGCAAATCGGAGTAGAGTAGAAAACTTAGCCACATAGTCCTCAATGTTTAACTGGCCCTGTCTCAAGTTTGCAAACTCGGCTCCCTTGTCCTTCCTATAAGATACTGGGAAGAACCGCAGATAAAATTCAGACTTAAACACATTCCAGGTAATGGCCGTACCTCGTTGTTCCAATGCCCTTCTAGTCGTGATCCACCAGTGTTTAGCAACGTCATGCAACTGGTGTATTATCAGTTTCACCCTCTTTTCCTCTGTGTACTCCAAAGATTCAAACAACGATTCAATATCGTCCAACCAACTTTCACATTCCACGGAGTTCTCCGTACCTTTCAAAGTCGGTGGATGAAATGACTGAAATCTTTTCAGCAATTTCTCCATTGCTGTAGGTGTCACATCCATGGGACGATTCGAGGTACTCCCTTGTTCTGGCATTCTTCTCGGATGCATATCTGAAATCAAAAGGATTAGCAATCCCAACCCAAAGTTCTATTTCAGTCCTTCTCCGATCATCTTACTGCTGATCCAGAATCGGCTCTGATTCGTTTTCAATAATACATGTATTCAAATCAAATCAGATAAACAGATAAACATGCATTATAAAGCAGTAAATCATGCTAGCAATCAAAAGCAGAAAAGAAAACACATTCTACCCCGCTCACTAGCTCCTATCTCAAGCTCAAAGATCTATCGCTCTGATACCACCTGTTGTGGGGACCCGGACGCTGATCAAGTTCTTAATCATAATTGGGACTAATTAATCAATTAAAACAGGGTCTATTTTTTTTTTTTTAAAAAATGCGGAACGTAGTGACATCAAACTCATATACATATCAGTATAAAATACAATACAAGTCCTGTACTGCATGCATTCAAAATAAACTAAGGTTTAACAACTAATTCAAGTGTTCAACCCTATCTCTAATCCAAGTCCGGAGCCTCCACTCTAATCACGATCTCTCCTCATCTCCTGGACCCTGATCCTGTCCCACCTGTTGTCATGTACACATACAGACAAGACAACAGCCGAATAACTCCGGTGAGAATAAATCCCAGTATAAATCAACGAAACATGCAATCATATAAACAAATAGCATGTAATCAGGTAACAGTAATATGTATCCAAATCTGAAACATAATTACAATTCTACAATTCAGACTAGACTCAATCCTAGTCTAGGGATCCCGGTTTCCAAATGTGGTATTCCTATATCGAATTCCGTAATAGAAGGAACTCTGTTCCTGTTACTCGATATACCCATATCCGGTGTTCCTATATCGAATTCCGTAATAGAAGAATTCCAATTCCTATTACTCGATATAACCAAACATCTGGAGTCCTGACCTATCCGTCATGGACTGTAGCTCTATCGCTAATATCATTATCCTGAGACATCGTGCAATGTTCCCGTGGCGATTCCACCATTATCAGGAACTTCTGTCACAAGATAACTCATCTGATACCTGCTAACTATAGTCAAGAGAACAAGTACATCAGTCAATTCAATTCAAATATCAATGCAATAAAGTAAAGTATGTGATTTAGGGAAACTCAAGTCTAATCCGACTCAAGTCGATCTCCCAATACCACATTGACTTATACCTTTCGTTGCAGTTTCGGTCTGGAATCCAAACTCTGTCAATCCCTCAATCTGACAATGGCAATACCAATAATCTCATATCAATATACCTTTTGAATTACTAACAATCTGATTAATCTGGATTTAATTCAAAATCAACGGCATAATAGTACAGTCTTAGTATTCCCGTTAATACCGTATTATCAGATATCCATTACCAATCATAACCCATATCTGGTACAATTGATAATCAGTCCATAATCCAAATCAATTCGGTATGCAATTAATATAATCAGAAATTCACAATAATTCCAGACTCAATCCTTTTTCAGATCTGACTTTGATTCTACGATGTCTAACATATCCCGGACATCATATATGAATTATATCAAATTCCTACAACATCATGTTTTCAAATGATATCAAAACTCAATAAAACTTACGTCCAGTAGTAGCTCGTGTCAAGAGGAGTTCGGTACCGTGTCCGGATTCAAATTCGGATGGACGGAATTGTCAAAATCACAATTTAAACATACGAGAAGCAAAAAGGATTTCCAGGGAGAATGTTGCTCGGTTATTCTATGAAGGAATTGAAGAACTAGTATATAAATTGCATGTAATTCACACGTGCCATCCTCTCAATATTTGTCCAGATTTTTGCAAAATTACGAAAATGCCATCCACTATTTACGAAAATGCCATTGAGCTCCCATAATTACGAAAATGCCATTTCTCTCCAATAATTACGAAAATGCCATCCGAAAATTACGACAATGCCATCCATTAATTAAATCAATTATTTAATTTTCGGGTTCTCACAAAAATGATAACATCTCGGGCCTTACACAACCACTCCAAAAAGCAACTTAAAATCTCGCCCATACCTAGACCGCAGGTGCGTCAACACAAGGGCCGCGGGTGCGCTGAGCTCACGGCAATCCACAAAAATTCTGAACTACTAACACCGCAGGTGCGGCGCTGCAAGCACCGCGGGTGTGGTGCACACCGCGGGTGCGGTCCCTGCATCACCGCAGGTGCGGTGATGCTACGGCTCTCCAACTCAAAAATCTGCACAGTCGACCGCGGGTGCACTCCTTGCACTACCGCGGGTGCGGTCTCCTCTCGGCCAAGAAACAAACCAAAGCAACTAAAATCGATCCGAAACTCTGAAACGAACAACCAACAACAACTAACACCTCAAGAACAATAATAACCAATAATACTATAGCCCAAAACACAACTCTAAACATCTAATCATATAACCCAATTAACAAACGAAACTTAAATCGTATCGTACACCGGGCTCGGCTATTACAATCTCCCCTCCTTAGAGGAATTTCGTCCGCGAAATTGACGTCACTGCACGAACAACTCAGGATACTTCTCTCTCATCTCATCCTCTGGTTCCCACGTAGCCTCCTCGATCAAATGGTTCCTCCAAAGGACTTTAACGATGCCGATCTCTTTGTTCCTCAATACTCTAACTGTGCGATCCAGAATCTGAATCGGAATCTCTTGGTACGTCAAACTAAGCGTCAAGTCCAATGGCTCGTGGCGAAGAACATGGGAAGGATTCGCAACATACTTCCTGAGCATCGATACATGAAACACATTGTGAACTCTGTCAAGATCTGGTGGTAGGGCTAATCTGTAGGCTCTGTCACCGACTCTGTCCAATATCTCAAATGGACCAATAAATCTAGGACTCAACTTGCCCTTCTTGCCAAATCGCATCACACCCTTGAGAGGTGCTATCTTCAAGAACACGTGATCACCAACCTCGAACTGCAACGGCCTACGCCGAACATCTGCATAGCTCTTCTGTCTCGATTGCGCAGTCTTCATCCTCTCTCTGATCACAGCAACAACATCAGCCGTCTGCTGGACCAACTCTGGTCCCAACATCTTCCTCTCTCCAACCTCATCCCAATACAAGGGCGATCTGCACTTCCTGCCATAAAGTGCCTCATACGGTGCCATCCCAATCGACGCCTGGTAGCTATTGTTGTACGTGAACTCCACAAGTGGCAATTTAGAATCCCAGCTACCAGAATAATCAATAATACAAGCTCTGAGCATATCCTCAAGAATCTGAATGACTCTCTCTGACTGACCGTCGCTCTGAGGGTGATAAGCTGTACTGAACGCTAACCGCGAACCCATAGTTCTGTGCAAACTCTTCCAAAACTCTGAAGTAAATCTGGGGTCACGATCAGACACAATCGACACAGGCACACCATGAAGTCTAACAATCTCTGCTATGTAATCCTCGGCATACTGGTTCATGGAATACGTCGTCTTGACTGGAAGAAAGTGCGCTGACTTGTTCAATCGATCAACGATAACCCAAATGGAATTGAAACCTCTCTGCACTCTGGGAAGACCAGTCACAAAATCCATCGTAATATGCTCCCACTTCCACTGAGGATTCGGCAATGATAACAATGTCCCAGCAGGTCTCTGATGCTCGATCTTCACCTGCTGACTAGTAAGGCACTGAGAAATGAACAAAGCAATATCTTTCTTCATACCTGGCCACCAATAGAGTCGACGAAGATCCTGATACATCTTCGTACTGCCTGGATGAATCGAATATGGCGCGGTATGAGCCTCTGTCAAGACGGCTCGCCGAATATCATCGCCAACAGGAACACAAATACGGCCTCTGAAAGTCACCAAACCGTCTCCATTCAAACCAAACTCTGAATTACGTCTCTCCTCTGCTCTAGCTCTCAACTCTGACAACTGAACATCGTCAGTCTGCTCTCTACGGATCCTGTCCGTCAATGTAGCCCGAATGACCAACGCTGAAAGGCGAGCAATAGTCCCCGGAACTACCAAAGCAATCTCCTCTCTTTGCAAATCCATCAACAATGGCCTCTGAATCAAAGAAATCAAGGAAGAACTCGACTTACGACTCAAAGCATCAGCCACAACGTTCGCTTTCCCTGGGTGGTAACTGATAGTCACATCATAATCTTTGACAAGCTCTAACCACCTCCTTTGTCGTATATGGAGCTCTTTCTGAGAAAACAGATACTTCAAACTCTTGTGGTCTGTGAAGATCTCACACTTTTCGCCATACAAGTAATGTCTCCAAATCTTCAAGGCGAAAACCACAGCTGCCAGCTCTAAATCATGCGTCGGATAATTCTTCTCGTAATCCTTCAACTGGCGAGAAGCATAGGCAATGACCTTACCTCGCTGCATCAGCACTGCACCAAGGCCTTTCTTCGACGCATCGGTATAGACAACAAAATCCTCTGAACCACTGGGCAATGAAAGAACAGGAGCTGTCGTCAATCTATCCTTCAACTCCTGAAAGGCACTCTGGCAATAGATGGACCACTCGAACTTCACAGTCTTCCTCGTCAGATAGGACAATGGCAGGGCAATCTTGGAAAAATCTGAAATGAAACGACGATAATAACCCGCCAAACCAAGGAAACTGCGTACCTCTGAAACAGTGGTAGGAATAGGCCACTTCTGAATCGCCTCTACCTTCACTGGATCAACAGATAAGCCATCTTTCGAAACGACATGGCCTAGAAAAGAAATCTGATCCAACCAAAACTCGCACTTCTTCAACTTGGCAAACAGCCTCCTATCTCTCAACAACTGAAGCACAAATCTGAGATGCTCTGAATGAAGCTCTCTGGTCTTGGAATAGTTCAAGATGTCGTCGATGAAGACAATGACGAAGCTATCCAAGAACGGCTTGAACACTCGGTTCATCAGGTCCATGAAAACTGAAGGGGCATTGGTCAGACCAAAAGACATCACTAGAAACTCATAGTAACCATACCTGGTCCTGAACGCCGTCTTAGGGATATCAGACTCCCTAACCTTCAACTGATAGTAGCCAGACCGAAGATCAATCTTCGAAAAGACAGTGGCACCATGGAGCTGGTCAAATAGATCGTCAATCCGAGGCAACGGATACTTGTTCTTGACAGTCACTTTGTTAAGCTCTCGGTAGTCGATACACAGCCGCAACGACCCATCTTTCTTCTTGACAAAAAGAACCGGAGCTACCCAAGGCGAAGAACTCGGACGAATAAAACCCTTGTCTAGAAGATCCTGCAGCTGCGTCTTCAACTCCTTCATCTCGGTAGGAGCCATCCTATACGGAGCCTTAGAAATAGGAACCGTACCTGGAGCTAAATCAATCACGAACTCAACATCTCTGTCCGGCGGCAAACCCGGAACATCATCCTCAAACACATCAGCAAACTCCCTCACCACATCAATATCATCAATATTCAATTTCACAATACTATCCACATCCACAACAGAAGCCAGAAATACATCACAACCTCTACACATCAATCTCTCAGCCTCAAGACAGGAAAGAAAAGGAAGGACCAGCGAAGTACCTGCACTGGCGAGAACTCCTCCCTGGCCATCATCTGCAAAAGTCACCGTCTTAGCAACGCAATCGATAACAGCACGATAGGTCGACAGCCAATCCATGACAAGAATAACATCAAAGGCAACCATCGGGATCACAATCAAATCAGCAAAAACCTCCCTATCAACAATACGAACAGGGGAAGCATGCACTATCGATGTTGGGCACAAGACATCTCCCGAAGGCAAAACAACATTGAACTGGAGGGGAATAACAGAAGGAACTATACCCAAAGATCTCAAAAACAATTCAGACATAAAAGAATGAGTAGCACCAGTATCAATCAAAGTCGTAGCTACTCTGCCTGAAATTAAAATAGTACTAGAGATCACAGAAGAATCATGATTAATACCTTCCTTTGTCATCGAAAAGATACGACCCTGCACCTTCTCTTGGCTAGCTCCTCTTGGACAATCTCGGGCAACGTGGCCTGCCGTGCCACAACGATAACAAGTATGAGTGCCAAATCTGCACTCTCCCCTATGACGTCGACCACACTTAGAACACAAAGGCTTCTCTGGATCGGATGGAACAACTGGAACTGGCGGTGGTCTAGGACTCGACTCCATCTTGCCCTTCCCCTTGAATCGATCCCTGCCTCTCTGACTCGAACTCTGACCCCTCTGAGCAAAGGCCTGGTGTCTCGCTTGCCTCTCCCGAGCAATATCCTTCTCATCCTACTCAGCCAACAATGCCTTGGATACAATCTCCTTGAAAGTAGCGGCCTTGGACATATTGATATCCCGTCGAATTTCGGCTCTAAGGCCTCGAATGAAATGAGCGCCTTTATCTTTGTCATTGGATGCAACATACGGAGCAAACAAGCAACCCTCTTCAAATTTCAGAATATACTCACCAACATCCAAGCTCCCCTGACGAAGCTCCAAGAACTCCGTAACCTTCCTCGCTCGAAGTGCATCGGGGAAATACTTGTCATAGAACAAGTCTGTGAACTCTGACCACTTCAATGTCGAGACATCAATTCCTACTTTGGTCGCATTCCACCAAATGCGAGCAGCTTTAACCAACATGAAGACGGCACAGCTGATCCTGTCTTTGTCCTCGTACTGGAGGTGATCGAAGATCGCCTCTAAAGCCTTGACCCACTCGACAGCAACTAAAGGATCGGTGCTACCTGCGAATTCCGGTGGATCCATTCTCTTGAAAGCAGAAAATATGGCATCAGTGCCAACAGCCTGAGCAACTTGCCCTCTCCCTTGACCTCTGCCCTGACCTGCTCCTTGCAGTCGGAGCAACTGCTGAACCTGCTCACTGTGGACCTTGGCCTGCTCTTTAAGCAACTTGCCGAACTCGTCGACAACTCTCGAGGAAGAACTATCCTCAACCTCTACTGCTTTCCTCTTAGGTGGCATCCTCTACTCTACAATGGCTCACAAAAGACATATCAATATATAACAATGGATAGATGCAAGAAAACTTTCCCGGACAGTTGACAGTAGACGAGTTCATATGCATTGGTCCGAAGAACACCGCTCTGATACCACTAAATGTGACACCTCTGACCTCTTTAAATAAAATACACAGCGGAAATTAAAAATTTTCTTTAAAATATGGAAGGAGTTTCAAAATACAATTCTTTAAACATCTTTACAAAATAATAATACATGATCATTCAAATGACGAAACAAAATACAAAACATCATTCCTATGATCATGCCAAAATCTTCCTTCCAACGGTGTATGCATATGACCCCCTGTCCACAGTCAACGTCCCGGACCTCTACTCAGATCTGCATCACATGAAAAATAACTGAAATGAGAATAAATCTCAGCAAGTGGAACTCTAACATAGCAATGATACAATATACTCTGTAAAACATGGCTTTGAAATCATAAATACCATCAACTCTGAAACATGAATATCATAGCAATAGCAATAGCAATGAGATGGTATTTTCTTTACTCTGGGGATTGATATCAATAGTTTCTCTGCTCTGGTGCTAATACCCCTATCGATATAAACCGATAACTCTGAGGGATAAAAGCCTATGGTCGTTGATCAACTAATATTGCATGCAATCTCTGACTATGTATTTATCAATCCGAAAACATTTAAACTCTCTCTGGCTTTAACAATCACTTTGAAACTCTATCTTTGCTCTTGTATTCCCTTTTTAATAAATATGAGACATAAAAGTCTCCAATAATCAACAATAATAACAATACATAGCAATGAATCAATTGAAGGGAATAACACATTAAAACTTTTGAAACACAATACATATACAATCATGTGAGCAAAAGGGATGAGTTTCCACTTACAACCCACAAGAACTGTAATAGCCGAGCCCGGTGTACGGTACGATTTAAGTTTCGTTTGTTATTTGGGATATTTGATTAGATGTTCAGAGTTGTATTTTTGGGCTATAGTATTGTTAGTTTTATTGTCTTGAGGTGTTAGTTGATGTTGGTTGTTCGTTTCAGAGTTTCGGATCGATTTTAGTTGCATTGGAGGTGATCTTGGCCGTGACCTTAGTGCACCCGCGGTAGTGCAAGGAGTGCACCCGCGGTCGACTGTTCCAGTTTTTGTGTTGGAGGGCCGTAGCATCACCGCACCCGCGGTGATGCAGTGACCGCACCCGCGGTGTGTAGCGCACCCGCGGTGCTTGCAGTACCGCACCCGCGGTGTCTGTGGTTCAGGATTTTTGTGGACTGCCGAAAGCTCAGCGCACCCGCGGCTTTTGTGTTGACGCACCCGCGGTGATGAACAGTAGAGGTATGGTCGAGATTTATAGTACCTTTTTGATGGATTTGACTTCATTCTTTCCTCTTTTCATTTCGAAATTCTCTCCATTTCAAGGGTTTTCAGCCATTTCTTTCCTTTCCTATCTTCGATTCAGGCGTTTGTTTGGATTTGCGACTTGAGTTCGACGTTCTCCTTGGTGCTAGGAAGCTTGGGTAAGCTTTTGGTGCGATTCTGTTAAGGTTGTAAATTAAGAGTTGTTTAGGTTGGTTGTTTATGTGGATTTATGGATTATTTAGCTTGTAATATTGGATATTTAGTTGATATTGGTGTTATTTGTGGATTATTTGTTGTAGGTGGTGATCAAGAGCTAAGTTGAGGTGTTTGTTGTGGTTTGTAAGTGGAAATTCATTCCTTTTGCTCACATGATTTTATATGTATGTGTTTCAAAGAGTTTATTGTGTTATTCCCTTTCATTTGATCCATAGTATGTATTGTTATATGTATTGGAGGCATTGTATGTCTCATTATTGATTAAAGGGAATACAAAGAGATATATAGAGTTCAAAGTGATTGTTAAAACCAGAGAAGAATTTAAATGTTTTCGGATTGATAAATACATAGTCAGAGATTGCATGCAATATTAGATGATCATCGCCCAGAGGCTTATATCCCTCAGAGTTATCGGTATTTATATCGATTTGGGATACGAGCAACCCCAGAGCAGAGATACTATTGATATCAATCCCCAGAGCAAAAGAGAAATACCATCATATTTTTATGCTATTGCTATAATATTGATATTCAGAGTTTACAGTTCAGAGTTGATGGTATTTATGATTTCAAAGAGATGTTTTACAGAGTTATTGTTCATTGTTATATAAGAGTTCCACTTGCTGAGATTTATTCTCATTTCAGTTATTTTCATGTGATGCAGATCAGAGTGGTGCCTCGGGACGTTGACTGTAGATCGGGGGTCATATGCATACACCGTTGGAAGGAGGATTTTGGCATGATCATAGGAATGATATTTGGTTTTTGTTATGTCATTTAAATGATCATGTATTTATTTTGTAAAGATATTTGATGAAATGTATTTTGAAACTCCTTCCGTATATTTTAAAGAGAAAATTTTATTTCCGCTGCGTATTTATTTTAAAAGAGGTCAGGGTGTCACATTTAGTGGTATCAGAGCGGTGTTCTTCGGACCAATGCATATGACTTCGTCTACTTTCAACTGTCCGGTTATGTTTTCTTTGCATCTATCTATTGTTATGTATTGATTGGTGTCTTGTGAGCATTGTAGAGTAGAGGATGCCTCCTAAGCGTAAGGCGTCAGAGGGGGAGGATAGTTCGTCCTCGAGAGTTGTCGACGAGTTCGGCAAGTTACTGAAGGAGCAGGCTAAGGTTCACAGTGAGCAGATCCAGCAGTTGCTTAGACTGCAAGGAGCAGGCCAGGGCAGAGGCCAAGGTAGGGGGCAGGTTGCTCCAGTAGCAGTTGGTTCTGATGCTATCTTTTCTGCGTTTAAGAGGATGGATCCACCCGAGTTTCCAGGCAGCTCCGATCCTTTAGCTGCAGTAGAGTGGGTCAAGGCTTTGGAGGCTATTTTTGATCATCTCCACTATGAGGACAGAGACCGTATCAGTTGTGCTGTTTTCATGCTGGTTAAAGCTGCACGTTTGTGGTGGAATGCGACCAAGGTTGGCATTGATGTTTCTACTTTGAAGTGGTCTGAGTTTACTGAGCTTTTCTACGACAAGTACTTTCCTGATGCACTGCGAGCGAGGAAGGTCACAGAGTTCTTGGAGCTTCGTCAGGGGAGCTTGAATGTGGACGAGTATATTCTCAGGTTCGAGGAGGGTTGCCTTTTTGCTCCGTACATTGCTACCAGTGATAAAGATAAAGGTGCTCACTTCATTCGAGGCCTTAGAGCGGAGATCAGGCGTGATATCAATATGTCCAAGGCTGTGACTTTCAAGGAGATTGTGTCCAAGGCGTTGCTAGCAGAGCAGGACGAGAAGGATATCGCCAGGGAGAGACAGGCGAGGCACCAGGCTAATGTTCAAAGAGGCCAGAGTTCAGGTCAGCGTGGCAGAGATCGATTCAAGGGGAAGGGCAAGGTGGATCAGAGTCCTAGGCCACCGTCAGTGCCAGTTGCTCCGTCTGATTCTGAGAGATCTTTGTGTCCCAAGTGTGGCAGACCTCATCGTGGAGAGTGTAGATTTGGCACTCGTTCTTGTTATCGTTGTGGCATGCCAGGCCATATTTCCAGAGATTGTCCTAGGGGAGCTAGCCAGGAGAAGGTGCAGGGTCGTATCTTTTCGATGACTAAGGAAGGTATTAATCGTAATTCTTCTGTAATCTCTAGTTCCATTTTAATTTCAGGCAGAGTAGCTACTACTTTGATTGATACTGGTGCTACTCATTCTTTTATGTCTGAATTGTTTTTGAGATCTTTGGGTATAGTTCCTTCTGTTACTCCCCTCCAGCTTAGTGTTGTTTTGCCTTCGGGAGATGTTTTGTGCCCGACTTCCATAGTGTATGCGTGCCCCGTTCGTTTTGTTGATCGAGAGGTCTTTGCTGATTTGATTGTGATCCCGATGGTTGCCTTTGATGTTATTCTTGGCATGGATTGGCTGTCGACCTATCGTGCTGTTATTGATTGCGTTGCTAAGACGGTGACTTTTGCAGATGATGGCCAGGGAGGAGTTCTCGCCAGCTCAGGTACTTCGCTGGTCCTTCCTTTTATTTCGTGTCTTGGTGCTGAGAGGCTATTGTGTAGAGGTTGTGATGTTTTTCTAGCATCTGTTGTGGATATGGATAGACTGATTAAGTTGAATATTGATGATATTGATGTGGTGAGGGAGTTTGCGGATGTGTTTGAGGATGATGTTCCGGGTTTGCCGCCGGATAGAGATGTAGAGTTTGTTATTGATCTTGCTCCAGGTACGGTTCCTATTTCTAAGGCTCCGTATAGGATGGCTCCTACCGAGATGAAAGAGTTGAAGACGCAGTTGCAGGATCTTCTAGATAAGGGTTTCATTCGTCCGAGTTCTTCGCCTTGGGGAGCTCCGGTTCTATTTGTTAAGAAGAAGGACGGGTCTTTGCGTGTGTGTATCGATTACAGAGAGCTCAACAAAGTGACGATCAAGAACAAGTATCCGTTGCCACGGATTGACGATCTATTTGACCAACTCCAGGGTGCCACTGTTTTCTCGAAGATTGATCTTCGGTCTGGCTACTATCAGTTGAAGGTTAGGGAGTCTGATATCCCTAAGACGGCTTTCAGGACCAGGTATGGTCACTATGAGTTTCTCGTGATGTCTTTTGGTTTGACCAATGCCCCTTCTGTTTTCATGGACCTGATGAACCGTGTGTTCAAGCCGTATTTGGATAGCTTCGTCATTGTCTTTATCGACGATATATTGATCTATTCCAAGACCAGAGAGCTTCATTCAGAGCATCTCAGAGTTGTTCTCCAGTTGCTGAGAGAGCGGAGGTTGTTTGCTAAGTTGAAGAAGTGTGAGTTTTGGCTGGATCAGATTTCTTTTCTAGGCCATGTCGTTTCGAGGGATGGCATTGCTGTTGATCCGATGAAGATAGAGGCGATTCAGAAGTGGCCTATTCCTACGACTGTTTCAGAGGTACGCAGTTTCCTTGGTTTGGCGGGTTATTATCGTCGTTTTATTTCGGATTTTTCCAAGATTGCCCTGCCATTGTCCAATCTGACAAGGAAGACTGTGAAGTTCGAGTGGTCTATAGATTGCCAGAGCGCATTTCAGGAGTTGAAGGATAGATTGACGTCAGCTCCTATTCTCGCATTGCCCAGTGGTTCAGAGGATTTTGTGGTCTTTACCGATGCGTCGAAGAAGGGTCTCGGTGCAGTGTTGATGCAGAGAGGTAAGGTCATTGCCTATGCTTCTCGCCAGTTGAAGGATTATGAGAAGAATTATCCGACGCACGATTTGGAGCTAGCAGCTGTGGTTTTCGCCCTTAAGATTTGGAGACATTATCTGTATGGCGAAAAGTGTGAGATCTTCACAGACCACAAGAGTTTGAAGTATCTGTTCTCGCAGAAAGAGCTCAATATGCGGCAGAGGAGGTGGTTAGAGCTTGTCAAGGATTACGATGTAACTATCAGTTATCACCCAGGGAAGGCGAATGTTGTGGCTGATGCTTTAAGCCGCAAGTCGAGTGTTTCATTGAGTTCTTTGATTCAGAGACCGTTACTGATGGATTTGCAGAGAGAGGATATTGATCTGGTGATTCCAGGCACCATTGCTCGTCTTTCAGCGTTAGTTATTCGATCTTCATTGACGGACAGGATTCGTAGAGAGCAGTCGACTGATGTTCAGTTGACAGAGTTGAGAGATAGAGCAGAGATTAGAGGTAATTCAGAGTTTGCCTTGAATGGTGATGGTTTGGTGACTTTCAGAGGTCGTATTTGTGTTCCTTCTGGCGACGATATTCGTAGAGATATTCTGACAGAGGCTCATACCGCGCCGTATTCGATTCATCCAGGCAGTACGAAGATGTATCAGGATCTTCGTCGACTCTACTGGTGGCCAGGTATGAAGAAGGATGTTGCTGTGTTCATTTCTCAGTGCCTTACTTGTCAGCAGGTGAAGATTGAGCACCAGAGACCTGCTGGGACATTGTTGTCGTTGCCGATTCCTCAGTGGAAGTGGGAGCATATTACGATGGATTTCGTGACTGGTCTTCCCAGAGTGCGGAGAGGTTTCAATTCTATTTGGGTTATCGTTGATAGATTGACTAAGTCAGCGCACTTTCTTCCAGTCAAGACGACGTATTCGATGAACCAGTATGCCGAGGACTACATAGCAGAGATTGTCAGACTTCATGGTGTTCCTGTGTCGATCGTGTCTGATCGTGACCCCAGATTTACTTCAGAGTTTTGGAAGAGTTTGCACAGAGCTATGGGTTCGCGATTAGCATTCAGTACAGCCTATCATCCTCAGAGTGATGGTCAGTCAGAGAGAGTCATTCAGATTCTTGAGGATATGCTCAGAGCGTGTACTATAGACTTTCCAGGTAGCTGGGATTCTTTGTTGCCTTTGGCTGAGTTCACTTATAATAATAGCTACCAGGCGACGATTGGCATGGCACCGTATGAGGCACTTTATGGCAGGAAGTGCAGGTCTCCGTTGTATTGGGACGAGGTTGGTGAGAGGAAGATGTTGGGACCAGAGTTGGTCCAGCAGACTGCTGATGTTGTTGCTGTTATCAGAGAAAAGATGAAGACTGCCCAGTCCAGACAGAAGAGCTATGCAGATGTTCGTCGCAGACCTTTGCAGTTCGAGATTGGCGACCACGTGTTTCTGAAGATAGCACCTCTCAAGGGTGTGATGAGATTTGGTAAGAAGGGCAAGTTGAGTCCTAGATTTATTGGTCCATTCGAGATATTGGACAGAGTTGGCGATCGAGCCTACAGATTAGCCCTACCTCCAGATCTTGACAGAGTTCATAATGTGTTTCACGTTTCGATGCTCAGGAAGTATGTTACAGATCCTTCCCATGTTCTACGCCATGAGCCATTGGACTTGACGCCGAATTTGACATATCAAGAGATTCCGATTCAGATTTTGGATCGCACAGTTAGAGTTCTGAGGAACAAAGAGATCGGCATTGTCAAAGTTCTTTGGAGGAACCATTTGTTAGAGGAGGCTACGTGGGAACCAGAGGATGAGATGAGAGAGAAGTATCCTGAGTTGTTCGTGCCGTGACGTCAATTTCGCGGACGAAATTCCCTTAAGGGGGGGAGATTGTAATAGCCGAGCCCGGTGTACGGTACGATTTAAGTTTCGTTTGTTATTTGGGATATTTGATTAGATGTTCAGAGTTGTATTTTTGGGCTATAGTATTGTTAGTTTTATTGTCTTGAGGTGTTAGTTGATGTTGGTTGTTCGTTTCAGAGTTTCGGATCGATTTTAGTTGCATTGGAGGTGATCTTGGCCGTGACCTTAGTGCACCCGCGGTAGTGCAAGGAGTGCACCCGCGGTCGACTGTTCCAGTTTTTGTGTTGGAGGGCCGTAGCATCACCGCACCCGCGGTGATGCAGTGACCGCACCCGCGGTGTGTAGCGCACCCGCGGTGCTTGCAGTACCGCACCCGCGGTGTCTGTGGTTCAGGATTTTTGTGGACTGCCGAAAGCTCAGCGCACCTGCGGCTTTTGTGTTGACGCACCCGCGGTGATGAACAGTAGAGGTATGGTCGAGATTTATAGTACCTTTTTGATGGATTTGACTTCATTCTTTCCTCTTTTCATTTCGAAATTCTCTCCATTTCAAGGGTTTTCAGCCATTTCTTTCCTTTCCTACCTTCGATTCAGGCGTTTGTTTGGATTTGCGACTTGAGTTCGACGTTCTCCTTGGTGCTAGGAAGCTTGGGTAAGCTTTTGGTGCGATTCTGTTAAGGTTGTAAATTAAGAGTTGTGACACCCTGACCCGATACAATTAAAATACAGCGGAATTTAAAATTTTCTTTCAAACATGGAAGGAGTTTCAACATACATTTTATAAAAGTGTTTACAAAATAACAACATGATCATTCCAATGACATAACAAAATACAAAATATCATTAGTGTGATCATGTTACAAAATGGTACAAAATAATCATCCTTCCAATCTTCGTATGCATATGACCCCCATCCACAGTCAACGTCCCGGTCCGTCGCTCTTATCTGCATCACATGAAAATAACTGAAATGAGAATAAATCTCAGCAAGTGGAACTCTTACATAGCAATGATACATAGTATACACTGTAAAACATGGCTTTTAAATCATAAATACCATCGACTCTGAAACATGAATAACGTAGCAATAACTGTAGCAATAGCAATGGCAATAGATAGCAATACGATGGTATTCTCTTTTCTATGGTTGGATTGATATCAATAGTATCTGTAACTGTGGTTGCCAATATCCCATCGATATAAATCGATAACTGTGAGGGGATAAAAGCCTATGGTCGATGATCATCTAATTGCATGCAATGCTATGGCTATGATTAATCAATCCAATAAAAACATTTGAACTCTGAATAGCATTTAAAGCCGTCGTTTCGCAATCTCATAATATATCTTGTATTCCCTTTATAACAATGGTGAGACATACAATGCCTCCAATAGATAATCAATGAAACGAATACATAGCAATGGATCAATGGAAGGGAATAACGCTTTGAAACCTTTAAAACACAATACATATAATATCATGTGAGCAAAAAGGATGAAATTCCACTTACTACCAATAGAACACCTCAAATAAGCTCTTGGTACACCACCTACAACAATAATCCATAAATAACACCAATATCAACTCTAGATCCACAAGTACAAGCCAAATAATCCATTAAACAACTCAAACATCAAATCCAAAATAACCCTTAACTCAAAACCTCGTTAGAATCGCACCAAAAACTTACCTAAGCTTCCTTATACCATGGAGAACGTTGATCTCAAGTCGGAAATCCAAACAAAGCCAAGAATCAAAGATAGGAAGCAAAAGAAATGGATGAAAACCCTTGCCAAAAGAGAGAAAATCGGAAATGGAGGAAAGAAGATAAGGTAGGTATGGCCAACAACTCCCAAAAAGTCACTTAAAAACTCGCCCATACTTACACCGCGGGTGCGGTCCCACAAGCACCGCGGGTGCGCTAAGCTCACGGCAACCAAAATAAATCCCATGCACGAACACCGCGGGTGCGGTGCTACAATTACCGCGGGTGCGGTCCTTGCACTGCCGCGGGTGCGGTGATGCCACGGCCCTCCAAAACCAAAATCATGAATAGTACACCGCGGGGGCACTCATCTAAGAGCGCGGGTGCACTCTACTCACGGCAATGAACAGTAACAAAACAACTAAAAAATCGATTCGAAACGCTGAAACGAACAATCAACACCAACTAACACCTCAAATAAATAATAACCAATAATACTATAGCCCAAAACACAACTATAAACGACTAATCATAAACCCAATTAACACAATAAAGCTTAAACCGTACCGTACACCGGGCTCGGCTATTACAATCTCCCCTCCTTAGAGGAATTTCGTCCTCGAAATTGACGTCACGGCACGAACAACTCAGGATACCTCTCTCTCATCTCAGTCTCTGGTTCCCACGTAGCCTCCTCGATCAAATGGTTCCTCCAAAGGACTTTAACGATGCCGATCTCTTTGTTCCTCAATACTCTGACAGTGCGATCCAAAATCTGGACCGGAATCTCTTGGTAAGTCAAATTCGGCGTCAAGTCTAATGGCTCGTGGCGAAGAACATGGGAAGGATCTGCAATATACTTCCTGAGCATCGATACGTGAAACACATTATGGACTCTGTCAAGATCGGGCGGTAGGGCTAATCTGTAGGCTCGGTCACCAACTCTGTCCAATATCTCGAATGGGCCAATGAATCTAGGGCTCAACTTGCCCTTCTTGCCAAATCTCATCACACCCTTGAGAGGTGCTATCTTCAGAAAAACATGATCGCCAACCTCGAACTTCAAAGGTCTGCGACGAACATCTGCATAACTCTTCTGCCTCGACTGAGCAGTCTTCATCCTCTCTCTGATAACTGCAACAACATCGGCAGTCTGCTGGACCAACTCGGGACCCAACATCTTCCTCTCTCCAACCTCATCCCAAAACAAAGGGGATCTGCACTTCCTGCCATAAAGTGCCTCATACGGTGCCATGCCAATCGTCGCCTGGTAGCTATTGTTGTACGTGAACTCCACAAGTGGCAGCTTAGAATCCCAACTACCAGAATAGTCAATAGTACAAGCTCTGAGCATATCCTCCAGAATCTGAATGACTCTCTCTGACTGACCGTCGCTCTGAGGATGATAAGCTGTACTGAAAGCTAATCGAGAACCCAAAGCTCTGTGAAGACTCTTCCAAAACTCGGAGGTAAATCTAGGGTCACGATCAGACACAATCGACACGGGCACACCATGAAGTCTAACAATCTCGGCAATGTAGTCCTCGGCATACTGAGACATCGAATACGTCGTCTTGACTGGGAGAAAATGAGCCGACTTGGTCAATCTATCAACAATGACCCAAATGGAATTATAACCCCTCTGAACTCTGGGCAGACCAGTCACGAAATCCATGGTGATGTGCTCCCACTTCCACTGAGGAATCGGCAAAGATAGCAATGTCCCAGCAGGTCTCTGATGCTCAATCTTAACCTGCTGACAAGTAAGGCACTGAGAAATGAACAAAGCAATATCTTTCTTCATACCTGGCCACCAGTAAAGTCGACGAAGATCCTGATACATCTTCGTACTGCCTGGATGAATCGAATAAGGTACGGTATGAGCCTCTGTCAAGACGTCTCTACGAATATCGTCGCCAGAAGGAACACAAATGCGGCCTCTGAAAGTTACCAAATCATCACCATTCAGACTAAACTCTGAATTCCCTCTAGCCTCAGCTCTAGCTCTCAACTCTGCCAACTGAACATCAGTCGACTGCTCTCTACGGATCCTGTCCGTCAATGTAGATCGAATGACCAACGCTGAAAAGCGAGCAATGGTCCCTGGAATCACCAGATCAATCTCCTCTCTCTGCAAATCCATCAACAATGGTCTCTGAATCAAAGAACTCAATGAAGCACTCGACTTGCGGCTCAAAGCATCAGCCACAACATTCGCCTTCCCTGGGTGATAACTGATCGTCACATCGTAATCCTTGACAAGCTCTAACCACCTCCTCTGTCGCATATTGAGCTCTTTCTGCGAGAACAGATACTTCAAACTCTTGTGGTCTGTGAAGATCTCACACTTTTCGCCATACAGATAATGTCTCCAAATCTTAAGGGCGAAAACCACAGCTGCAAGCTCCAAATCGTGCGTCGGATAATTCTTCTCATAATCCTTCAACTGGCGAGACGCATAGGCAATGACCTTACCTCGCTGCATCAACACTGCACCAAGGCCTCTCTTCGACGCATCGGTAAAGACAACAAAGTCCTCTGAACCACTGGGCAAAGAAAGAACAGGAGCTGTCGTCAATCTGTCCTTCAACTCCTGAAATGCACTCTGGCAATCGATAGACTACTCGAACTTCACAGTCTTCCTCGTCAGATTGGACAATGGCAGGGCAATCTTGGAGAAACCTGAAATGAAACGACGATAGTAACCCGCCAAACCGAGGAAACTGCGTACCTCAGAAACAGTGGTAGGAATAGGCCAACTCCGAATCGCCTCTATCTTCAACGGATCAACAGCAATGCCATCTCTCGAAACCACATGGCCTAGAAAAGAAATCTGATCTAGCCAAAACTCACACTTCTTCAACTTGGCAAACAACCTCTTCTCTCGCAACAACTGAAGCACCACTCTGAGATGCTCTGCATGAAGCTCTCTGGATTTGGAATAGATCAGGATATCGTCGATGAAAACAATAACGAAGCTATCCAGATAAGGCTTGAACACACGGTTCATCAGATCCATGAAGACTGAAGGGGCATTGGTCAAACCAAAAGACATGACAAGAAGCTCATAGTGACCATATCTGGTCCGGAAAGCTGTCTTAGGGATATCAGACTCCCTAACCTTCAACTGATAGTAGCCAGACCGAAGATCAATTTTCGAGAACACAGTAGCACCATGGAGCTGATCAAACAAATCATCTATCCGAGGCAACGGATACTTGTTCTTGACAGTTACTTTGTTGAGCTCCCTGTAGTCGATACACAGTCGCAAAGAACCATCCTTCTTCTTGACAAACAGAACCGGAGCTCCCCAAGGCGAAGAACTCGGACGAATAAAGCCTTTGTCTAAAAGATCCTGCAACTGAGTCTTCAACTCCTTCATCTCGGTAGGGGCCATCCTGTACGGAGCCTTAGAGATAGGAACCGTACCTGGAGCTAAATCGATCACAAACTCAACATCCCTATCCGGCGGCAAACCCGGAACATCATCCTCAAACACATCAGCAAACTCCCTCACCACATCAATATCATCTACATTCAACTTAATCAATCTATCAACATCCACAATAGAAGCAAGAAATCCATCGCAACCTCTACACAACAATCTCTCAGCCTCAAGACAAGAAATAAAAGGAAGGACCAGCGAAGTACCTGCACTGGCGAGCGCTCCTCCCTGGCCATCATCTGCAAAAGTCACCTTCTTAGCAACACAATCGATAACTGCACGGTAAGTCGAAAGCCAATCCATGCCAAGAATAACGTCGAAAGCAACCATAGGGATAACAATCAAATCAGCGAAGACAACTCGCTCCTCAATACGAACAGGGCACGCAAAGACAATCGATGTCGGGCACAACACGTCCCCCGAAGGCAAAACAACATTAAGATGAAGGGGAAGAATAGAAGGAACTATACCCAAAGATCTCAAAAATAATTCAGACATAAAAGAATGAGTAGCACCAGTATCAATCAAAGTAGTAGCTACTCTGCCTGAAATCAAAATAGTACTAAGGATCAATGAAGATTCACGATTAATACCTTCCTTCGTCATGGAAAAGATACGACCCTGCACCTTCCCTTGGCTATCTCCCCTCGGGCAATTCCTGGCAACGTGGCCTGCCGCGCCACAACGAAAACAAGTATGAGTGCCCAATCTGCACTCTCCTCGATGATGCTTACCGCACTTTGGACACTGCGGCTTCTCAGGATCAAATGGAACTGGAACTGGCGGAGGTCTAGGACTCGACTCCATCTTGCCCTTGCCCTTGAAACGATCCCTGCCCCTCTGATTAGAACCCTGGCCTCTCTGAGCAATGGCCTGGTGTCTCTCTTGCCTCTCCCGGGCAATGTCCTTCTCATCCTGCTCGGCCAACAAAGCTTTGGACACAATCTCCTTGAAAGTAACAGCCTTGGACATGTTGATGTCACGACGAATCTCAGCTCTAAGGCCTCGAATGAAATGAGCGCCTTTGTCCTTGTCGTTCGAAGCAATATACGGAGCAAATAGGCAACCTTCCTCGAACTTCAGAATATACTGGCCAACATCCAAGCTCCCCTGTCTAAGTTCCAAGAACTCCGTAACCTTCCTCGCTCGAAGTGCGTCGGGGAAATACTTGTCGTAGAACAAGTCAGTGAACTCTGACCACTTCAGTGTCGCAACATCAACTCCAACTTTCGTAGCATTCCACCAAATGCGGGCAGCCTTAACCAACATGAACACTGCACAGCTAATCCTGTCTTTGTCCTCATACTGGAGATGATCGAAGATAGCTTCAAGCGCCTTGACCCACTCGACAGCAACTAGAGGATCGGTGCTACCTGCGAATTCCGGTGGATCCATTCTCTTGAAAGCAGAAAAGACGGCATCAATGCCAACGGCCTGAGCAACTTGACCTCTCACTTGGCCTCGACCCTGACCTGCTCCTTGCAATCGGAGCAACTGCTGAATCTGATCGCTATGCACCTTGGCCTGCTCCTTAAGCAACTTGCCGAACTCGTCGACAACTCTCGAGGAAGAACTATCCTCACCCTCTGCCGCCTTACGCTTAGGAGGCATACTCTACAATTGCTCACAAGACACCAATCAATAAATATAACAATGGATAGATGCAAGAAAACATACCCGGACAGTTGAAAGTAGACGAAGTCATATGCATTGGTCCGAAGAACACCGCTCTGATACCACTAAATGTGACACCCTGACCCGATACAATTAAAATACAGCGGAATTTAAAATTTTCTTTCAAACATGGAAGGAGTTTCAACATACATTTTATAAAAGTGTTTACAAAATAACAACATGATCATTCCAATGACATAACAAAATACAAAATATCATTAGTGTGATCATGTTACAAAATGGTACAAAATAATCATCCTTCCAATCTTCGTATGCATATGACCCCCATCCACAGTCAACGTCCCGGTCCGTCGCTCTTATCTGCATCACATGAAAATAACTGAAATGAGAATAAATCTCAGCAAGTGGAACTCTTACATAGCAATGATACATAGTATACACTGTAAAACATGGCTTTTAAATCATAAATACCATCGACTCTGAAACATGAATAACGTAGCAATAACTGTAGCAATAGCAATGGCAATAGATAGCAATACGATGGTATTCTCTTTTCTATGGTTGGATTGATATCAATAGTATCTGTAACTGTGGTTGCCAATATCCCATCGATATAAATCGATAACTGTGAGGGGATAAAAGCCTATGGTCGATGATCATCTAATTGCATGCAATGCTATGGCTATGATTAATCAATCCAATAAAAACATTTGAACTCTGAATAGCATTTAAAGCCGTCGTTTCGCAATCTCATAATATATCTTGTATTCCCTTTATAACAATGGTGAGACATACAATGCCTCCAATAGATAATCAATGAAACGAGTACATAGCAATGGATCAATGGAAGGGAATAACGCTTTGAAACCTTTAAAACACAATACATATAATATCATGTGAGCAAAAAGGATGAAATTCCACTTACTACCAATAGAACACCTCAAATAAGCTCTTGGTACACCACCTACAACAATAATCCATAAATAACACCAATATCAACTCTAGATCCACAAGTACAAGCCAAATAATCCATTAAACAACTCAAACATCAAATCCAAAATAACCCTTAACTCAAAACCTCGTTAGAATCGCACCAAAAACTTACCTAAGCTTCCTTATACCATGGAGAACGTTGATCTCAAGTCGGAAATCCAAACAAAGCCAAGAATCAAAGATAGGAAGCAAAAGAAATGGATGAAAACCCTTGCCAAAAGAGAGAAAATCGGAAATGGAGGAAAGAAGATAAGGTAGGTATGGCCAACAACTCCCAAAAAGTCACTTAAAAACTCGCCCATACTTACACCGCGGGTGCGGTCCCACAAGCACCGCGGGTGCGCTTAGCTCACGGCAACCAAAATAAATCCCATGCACGAACACCGCGGGTGCGGTGCTACAATTACCGCGGGTGCGGTCTCACCGCGGGTGCGGTCCTTGCACTGCCGCGGGTGCGGTGATGCCACGGCCCTCCAAAACCAAAATCATGAATAGTACACCGCGGGGGCACTCATCTAAGAGCGCGGGTGCACTCTACTCACGGCAATGAACAGTAACAAAACAACTAAAAAATCGATTCGAAACGCTGAAACGAACAATCAACACCAACTAACACCTCAAATAAATAATAACCAATAATACTATAGCCCAAAACACAACTATAAACGACTAATCATAAACCCAATTAACACAATAAAGCTTAAACCGTACCGTACACCGGGCTCGGCTATTACAAGAGTTGTTTAGGTTGGTTGTTTATGTGGATTTATGGATTATTTAGCTTGTAATCTTGGATATTTAGTTGATATTGGTGTTATTTGTGGATTATTTGTTGTAGGTGGTGATCAAGAGCTAAGTTGAGGTGTTTGTTGTGGTTTGTAAGTGGAAATTCATTCCTTTTGCTCACATGATTTTATATGTATGTGTTTCAAAGAGTTTATTGTGTTATTCCCTTTCATTTGATCCATAGTATGTATTGTTATATGTATTGGAGGCATTGTATGTCTCATTATTGATTAAAGGGAATACAAAGAGATATATAGAGTTCAAAGTGATTGTTAAAACCAGAGAAGAATTTAAATGTTTTCGGATTGATAAATACATAGTCAGAGATTGCATGCAATATTAGATGATCATCGCCCAGAGGCTTATATCCCTCAGAGTTATCGGTATTTATATCGATTTGGGATACGAGCAACCCCAGAGCAGAGATACTATTGATATCAATCCCCAGAGCAAAAGAGAAATACCATCATATTTTTATGCTATTGCTATAATATTGATATTCAGAGTTTACAGTTCAGAGTTGATGGTATTTATGATTTCAAAGAGATGTTTTACAGAGTTATTGTTCATTGTTATATAAGAGTTCCACTTGCTGAGATTTATTCTCATTTCAGTTATTTTCATGTGATGCAGATCAGAGTGGTGCCTCGGGACGTTGACTGTAGATCGGGGGTCATATGCATACACCGTTGGAAGGAGGATTTTGGCATGATCATAGGAATGATATTTGGTTTTTGTTATGTCATTTAAATGATCATGTATTTATTTTGTAAAGATATTTGATGAAATGTATTTTGAAACTCCTTCCGTATATTTTAAAGAGAAAATTTTATTTCCGCTGCGTATTTATTTTAAAAGAGGTCAGGGTGTCACAAGAACACCTCCTCTAATCACTTGATTCACCACCTACAACAATAATCCAAATATAACACCAACATCAACTCAATATCCAAGATACCAAGCTAAACAATCCATAAATCCAACAAAATCTACAACCCAAATCAACTCTTAACTCAAAACCATGAGATAAATGCACCAAAAACTTACCTAAGCTTCCTCTCACCACGTAGAAGCTCGATCTAAACTCGGAAATCCAACTAGATCCAAGAATCAAAGGTAGGAAATGAATGAAATGGTAGAAAACCCTATGAAATGGAGAGAATTCGAAATTAAAGAGAAGAGAAGAAAGTAAAGTGATGGCCAACCACTCCAAAAAGCAACTTAAAATCTCGCCCATACCTAGACCGCGGGTGCGTCAACACAAGGGCCGCGGGTGCGCTGAGCTCACGGCAATCCACAAAAATTCTGAACTACTAACACCGCGGGTGCGGCGCTGCAAGCACCGCGGGTGCGGTGCACACCGTGGGTGCGGTCCCTGCATCACCGCAGGTGCGGTGATGCTACGGCTCTCCAACTCAAAAATCTGCACAGTCGACCGCGGGTGCACTCCTTGCACTACCGCGGGTGCGGTCTCCTCTCGGCCAAGAAACAAACCAAAGCAACTAAAATCGATCCGAAACTCTGAAACGAACAACCAACAACAACTAACACCTCAAGAACAATAATAACCAATAATACTATAGCCCAAAACACAACTCTAAACATCTAATCATATAACCCAATTAACAAACGAAACTTAAATCGTACCGTACACCGGGCTCGGCTATTACAGGATATAATCAGAATTTAATCAAATTCTGTTTCAACATCATAACGTCATATTTTCAATATATTCAGCACTATCATATCACTCAGATATAAATCCAACATCTCATAATCAAGAACAACTCAATTCTGATATCAAGTCTCAGTTAATCTAACTTTGAAATTCATAACAATTTCATATGGTATCCTTTTCTCAATCCAGTTCAGATTATACGATGTCTAACATGCCAAGAACATCATATATGAATCATATCAGATTCTGACAATACCATATTGTTAAATCATATTCAAACATAGCAAAACTTATTCCAAGTCATAGTCTACGTCGATAGGAACTCAGTACCGAAGTCGGATTCAAAATCGGACGGGCGGATTTCTCAGAAAAGGCGTAAGGATTTTCAACCCTTTCTCTGAACCCTTTTCTCGATTCTTTCTTCGATTCCTTTTTCTGAATTCTGAAAGAATTCATGATATATATATATATATATATATCTCGTACATGCAAAACGCCGAGTAGCACATCCTTCACGCGCCACGCCTCGCGCTCGAGCGGTAAGAAAATACCGCTCAAACGCGAGCTCGGCGCTCGGGCGGTGACAATCTGCCGCCCGGGCGCGTGGCTCTCTGTCCGGATGCTCCTCCATTGGCGCTCGAGCGGTACTATTCTACCGCTCGGGCGCCACCTCTTCTGCCCGAGACTCTTCTTTGTTGAACATTGGCGCTCGGGCGGTCTCTTTCTACCGCTCGGGCGCCACCGGTTCTGCCCAAACATTACATAACTCATATGCTTTAACCAATTTGGTTCCGGAGTGGTCTAACTATACTCATATTCGTTCATCATCAATAAATCATCTCAGATTATGTTAATAAAATTCTTGGGCATTACATTTCTCCCCCTCTAAGATATGATTTCGTCCTCGAAAGCTCAGGCAATCAAATCATATCAATAAGAAGGTATACAGAAGAAGCTAACTAAATAACATATATCAGTAAAATAACTCTGGGAATCTCTATCTCATGTCAGACTCAATCTCCCAGATAGCTTCTTCAATGCCGTGACAAATCCACTAAATCTTCACAAGTGGAATAGTCTTCGTTCTGAGCTGATTATACTTCCGATCAAGAATCTAAATCAGCTTCTCGACATAATTCAATGTCTCCTTCCATTCAGCCTCGCCTGGCTAAATAATACGTGAAGCATCAGAAAACTATTTACTCAAGAATAACCATGAAAAACATCAGGTATTCCAGATCATGAAGGCGGTAAAACGAGTTGATAGGTACGATCTCCTATCTTCTCCAGAATCTCGTACGGCCCAATATATCGTGGAGACAGTTTCCCTTTCTTGTCAGATCTGACAATTCCTCTGAAAGGTACAATTTTCAAAAGTATTCGATCTCCAGCCTCAAATACCAACGGTCATCGTCAGATATTGGTATATCTGGCTTGTTTATCTTGGTTGCCTTCACTCTTTTCTGAATCAGCTCCACTTTTTCAGTCATATCCCTGATCATGTCAGGTTCGATCTCAGGAACCTCAGAGATATCATTCTACTAAAGAGGGAATCGACACCGCTTTTCGTACAACACTTCGAAAGAAGTCATTTCAATACTCATCTAATATCTGTTGTTGTACGAAAACTCGCCAAGTGACAATGCATCTTGCCAGCTAGTGCCAATATCAAGCATTACTGCTCTCAGCATATCCTCCAAAATCTGGATAATCCACTCTGGCTGTCCATCAGATAGTGAATACTATTCAGTATTCAGATATAATCTAGGATCTAACTCTTATAGTACATTCTGTCCAACGTGCAAAATCAACCAAAATCACGGTCTAATATACTAACTCTCAGTACTCCGTGTAATCTAATCATTTTCCTGACGGAATACTCATAGTATATCATATTTGTACATCTTCATGTACGGTTTAGCATTCACAGACTGGATCAGTCTGTCATTCCTGACTCAATCCATACTCAATTCCGAGAGGAATGTAGTAACTTCATCACGATATCCTTGGAAATGTAATCTCATTTCCATTCAGGAACCTATAAGTTATATAACCCATCTCTTGGTTTCTTTTCTTCTATCTTTATCTGTTTATAATTCAGACATTTCAGTCCAAACTCTGCCACGTCTAATCTCATCTGTTTCTATCAAAACATTTTCTGCTATCAAGATGCTTACTGAATCAAGTATTGCACCTTTCTTACAATCTATGTCATTTCACATTCGAAATATCGGGCACAAACAACTTACCTGATTCAAAAAACGGATTCAGAACAACAACAAGATTCAATCAGATTCCAAACATTACTCATCAGTATTGATCTGTTAAACTCATAAACCGAAAATGTCTGACATCGATGTCAACCTCGGCTGACTAATCACGGTTTAACTCTGCTAAAATCAACAGATACGTCATGTTCAGATATAAAAAAAATTCCCTGAACACAATCTGTCTCAATCAGGATTCACCATTTCAACTGTTTCTGAATGTCTAATCAAGGCTAAATTCAATCTCTCTGACTGAAATCAGATCTGAAATCTTATCAGAGGAAAACATTAATAACTTTCTTATCATTGGTAAATCAGCCAATGATATACTCAACTTCAGTAAATCAACTGAATACATAAGGAGTTCCTCTGTTCCTTTCTGTAATAATCAAGTCATAGCTAGTACGAATATCAAAGGAATTCTCAGTCTAGAATTCTTATCGTACAATATTCATCTCTTGATCATCTCAGGTCTGATTCTTACCATCTTCTGGAACTAATCTATGGTAGCTCTGTACTTGGTCCGCATATCAATATCAGTAATGCAGTTCCAAAGTCATAGAACACCAGTACAACACAAGCTACCACACGATCTAACTCGATCTCATTCTCATCCTACTGTAGTACACAAAATCTAACAGAAATCGCTGATACAAGATCTTTTCCCAAAAGGAAAAAAAACAAATACTACAGTAAATAGGGACTCAACAGATCATGCATGCATCAATGCAAATCTCTCAGAAATAAAAGTATATGAAGCACCAGTATCCCTCAATACATATGCAGGATAATTAAACAAATCAGTTACCTGCAACATCATCATCTGGTGCTTCCTGAGCCTGCTCCTCAGTCAAAGCAAATACTCTGGCCTGCTGTCTAGGAGGTTGGCCAACTGTCTTGCTTCCTCCTGGCCTCTGCTGTGACTGAGATGGTGCTGGCTGAAATGAAGGAACGGC
This sequence comes from Primulina eburnea, assembly GCF_022965805.1. Classification (NCBI taxonomy): domain Eukaryota; kingdom Viridiplantae; phylum Streptophyta; class Magnoliopsida; order Lamiales; family Gesneriaceae; genus Primulina; species Primulina eburnea. Next base: position 257,827 of record NW_027331385.1, on the reverse strand, counting down.
AGCTGATCGTCTACTCCACTGTGCCGCTGGTCCAGATGGTTCAGCTCCCTGTGATCTTTGGGAACCCCTCTGTGGACATACTCTGGCAAAATGTCCTTGTTGCTTGCAGAAGTGGCAACTACCAAGTACTCCTTGGCATTGCTCAGTGGAATGTCTCCCTCCGCAATTTCCGCAGTAAACGCCGGTATAACTCTGCTGAGAACCACTGGAGCTAGAAGAACTTCCGCCAGACTTCTTAAATTGCTTTCCTCTAGCCTTTAGAAAATCTTTCTTTCCACTACTGCTACTACCACCCTCGAATCGGGGAAGTGGTTGCTGTGGTCTCGACACTGGAGGAACAAATTCAGCTCCTCTCTGCCTTATCAGGCCCGCCTCAGCGCCCTTTGCTCTATTCATGGCATCAGCAAAGTTATTGGGTCGCCCTGTGTTCACCAATGTAAATATATCGGGATTCAAGCCATTGATGAACTGATCGGCAACGGCTTCGTCATTTCCAGCCACATGTGGAGCAAACTTCAACAAGGTAGAGAATTTGGTCACATATTCTTCAATGTTCAGTTGACCCTGTCTCAAATTGGCAAACTCCGCCCCCTTGTCTTTTCTGTTCGATATTGGGAAAAATCTCTGATAAAATTCAGTTTTAAATACATCCCAAGTAATAATCGTACCTCGCTGCTCCAAGGCCCTCTTCATTGTAACCCACCAGCTTTGTGCAACATCAAGCAACTGGTGCCCAATCAATTTAATCCGGCGCTCATCACTGTACTCCAGTGAATCAAACAGCAACTCAATGCTACCTAACCAACTCTCACACTCGACTGATGTCTCAGTACCCGTCAGAGTGGGTGGTTTGAATGACTGAAACCTCTTCAGCAAGGTTTCCATTGGAGTCGGTGTTACATTCATGGGAGGATTTGATGTACTACCCTGTTCTGGTATTCTTCTGGGAGGCATATCTGAAACTCAAAAGGATTAGTAACCCAATCCCACACCTCTGTTTCTATTCAATCCCCCTCCCGATCATCTTACTGCTGATCGAGAATCAGTTCAGATTCGTTCCCAATAATACACATTACAAAATCAAATCAGATAAGTCAAGTAACATGTATTATATAAAGCAGTAAAGAATGCTAGCACTCATAAGCAAGGAAAGAAACACATTCTACCCCGCTCACTATCTTCTATCTCAGTCACAAGAATCTACAGTTCTGGTACCTACAGCTCTGATACCACCTGTTGTGGGGACCCGGACGCTAATCAAGTTCTTAATTATCATTGAGACTAATTAATCAATTATAACACAGGGTCTAAATTTTTTTTTTTACAAAGCGGAACCGTAATGTAATTTACTCAAATTACATATTAAACATGAATATACAAATCTTGTGTTATCTACAAGAATTCAACTAGGTTCAACTACATATCAGTGCTGAATCCTATGTTGCTTCAAAGCCCGGATCTCCACGCTATCTAATCTTCTCTCATCCTCTTCTTGACCCTGATCCAGTCCCACCTGTTGTCATGCACACATACAAAACAAGACAATAGCCGGACAACTCCGGTGAGATATAAATATCCCAGTATAAACAATGTACTCATGCAATCATATAAAAACATATATAAAAGCATATAAAAAATATTCATAACATGTCTCAAATCTGAAACATAATTAATATCAAGCAAAGAATCATACTCAGACTCAGACTTGACTCAACAACGCGTCGTCTCAGACTCGACTCAACTCTATCCTAGGGATCCCGATGTCTGGGCGAAACAGCCGCAGAATTGACGAATCAGTCAAGATTTAAGCGAATCAGCCAATAAATAGACGAATTAGTCATTAAATAAGCGAATCAGCCAATATTTAGACGAAGCAGTCAATATTAAGCGAATCAGCCAATATTTAGACGAATCAGTCAATCAATAGACGAATCAGTCGGTGACTAGGCGCATCAGCCAATGACTCAACAAATCAATAATCAATACATGCAGTGGCTATGAATCAATAGACTACAAACATCAATCTCATCAATTACAAATATCAATGTAATAAACTAAGTATGTGATTTAGGGAAACTCGAGTCAAACCTCACTCGAGTTGTGCAATCCCAACTCAACTTTAATTTATACCTTTTACTCTGATACTCTGACTCTGTCGAAGTCTCGAACTCAAATCCTATCAATTACTCAATCTGACAATAACCATATCGAGGGTACGGTATCAATACACCACTCAATCAATACTGGATATAATCAGAATTTAATCAAATTCTGTTTCAACATCATAACGTCATATTTTCAATATATCCAGCACTACCATATCACTCAGATATAAATCCAACATCTCATAATCAAGAACAACTCAATTCTGATATCAAGTCTCAGTTAATCTAACTTTGAAATTCATAACAATTTCATATGGTATCCTTTTCTCAATCCAGTTCAGATTATACGATGTCTTACATGCCAAGAACATCATATATGAATCATATCAGATTCTGACATAACCATATTGTTAAATCATATTCAAACGTAGCAAAACTTACGCCAAGTCGTAGTCTACGTCGATAGGAACTCAGTACCGAAGTCGGATTCAAAATCGGACGGGCGGATTTCTCAGAAAAGGCATAAGGATTTTCAACCCTTTCTCTGAACCCTTTTCTCGATTCTTTCTTCGATTCCTTTTTCTGAATTCTGAAAGAATTCATGATATATATATATATATATATATCTCGTACATGAAAAACGCCGAGTGGCACATCCTTCACACGCCACGCCTCGCGCTCGAGCGGTAAGAAAATACCGCTCGGGCGCGAGCTCGGCGCTCGGGCGGTGACAATCTGCCGCCCGGGCGCGAGGCTCTCTGTCCGGATGCTCCTCCATTGGCGCTCGAGCGGTACTATTCTACCGCTCGGGCGCCACCTCTTCTGCCCGAGACTCTTCTTTGTTGAACATTGGCGCTCGGGCGGTCTCTTTCTACCGCTCGGGCGCCACCGGTTCTGCCGAAACATTACATAACTCATATGCTTTAACCAATTTGGTTCCGGAGTGGTCTAACTATACTCATATTCGTTCATCATCAATAAATCATCTCAGATTACGTTAATCATCTCAGATTATGTTAATCAAATTCTTGGGCATTACATATGATGAAGTTGTGATGAGGGGACGAGCAAATGTGGAAGGTGTAAAAATGCAATGGGGTGATCCATTTGGTGTTGAGAGCAATCACCGTGAGGTAAGCATAGTTGCCCACGCAACAAGCATGAGGTATGATTTCAGTCCTTATCTTAATTCATTATTGTGTTGTGCTCAAGAATTTGGGGTGAGTGTTGAAAGTGTGATGTCCAAATGGCCTAACTATGAGTTAACGATTTTGTCGAGGCGTCACAAAATTGAGAGTGGTGATATATTGAATGGACTAGATTCAAATGTGATTGATTTTTCAAAGATTGTCAAGTTGATAAGGCTTTGTCATGGCAATGACTTGTGTGCAATTGAATTCAATTCATGTGATGAGTTGAATGATTACATGGATAGTACATTTAATGTGTTCTATTTGCATGATTCTTACTTGTTTGATGATGGCTTTGGAAATAGCATGAATGAATGTAAGAATTTTTATGTGCATAATGAGTACAATTTTAAGGAGAATAAATTCTTCATTCTATATTCATTGCATGAGTTATGTACTAGTGATGCATATAGTGGTGTTTTTATCTTTGATAAAATGCATGATTATATGTGTTGGTTGCATATGAAGAGGTATGTTTAGTGGGATTGTGAGGCATGTATTGCATATAAGAGATTGACATTTTGCCTAGATTCTTATATCGTGCATGAACTATGTCTTATTCCTAGTGAGCTATGGTCGTACACGTGTATGGATATCATATGTGTGTTGACTAGGTCTAAGAAGGGGAGGAATCTGATTTTCGTGATACTTAATAATATCTTGTTGTTGTTATTTGGTGTCATTTGTTATTTAATGTTTGGTAAAGTTGATGAGTTTGTAGGAAAGACAATGGTGATGTTGGGAATTCCAGTGCTAAGGGAGCGGGCAAACGATAGCGTCTACAAACTTGAGCTTAGAGGTAAGCATGTTGATAATATCGTACTTGTTATTACTAACTTGCTTAGTTTTTGTGCAGGGGGGCAAGATTTGAGGACAAATATTTTTGAAGAAAGGGAGTATGATGTGAATCTGGCCGGGCATGGTGTTCAAATTATAGATAAGCAAGGGAGAAGGGCTCGTGATGCATGGGAGCACGTTGGAAAGCCGAAGGAACATAAATCAAGCATTATTTTGAAGAATCGCATCAGTTCTTCTTAAGAATAGCACACAAAAGTGTTCCCATAGTTCTATTGACAACTTCAGTTTGTCCATCCGTTTGAGGATGACAAGTAGTAGAAAACAACAATTTTGTGCCAAGTTTAGCCCATAAAGTCTTCCAAAAATAATTCAAGAATTTAACATCGCGACCAGAAACAATAGTCCTAGGCATGCCATGCAACCTAGAGACTTCTCTAAAGAACAAATCCGCAATCTTTGAAGCATCATCGGTTTTATGACAAGCTATAAAATGTGCCATCTTAGAAATCTATCCACAACAAGAAAAATAGAATCTCTCCCCTTCTTAGTCCTAGGCAACCCCAAAATAAAGTCCATACAAATGTCAATCCAAGTTCTTTTTAAGAATAGCACGCAAAAGTGTTCCCAAAGTTCTATTGACGACTTCGGTTTGCCCATCCGTTTGAGGATGACAAGTAGTAGAAAACAACAATTTTGTGCCAAGTTTAGCCCATAAAGTATTCCAAAAGTAACTAAAGAATATAACATCGGGATCAGAAACAATAGTAATAGGCATGCCATGCAACCTAACGACTTCTCTAAAGAACAAATCCGCAATGTTTGAAGCATCATCGGTTTTATGACAAGCTATAAAATGTGTCATCTTAGAGAATCTATCCACAACAACAAAAATAGAATCCCTCCCCTTCTTAGTCCTAGGAAACCCCAAAATAAGGTCCATACAAATGTCAATCCAAGTTCTTTTTAAGAATAGCACGCAAAAGTGTTCCCAAAGTTCTATTGACGACTTCAGTTTGTCCATCCGTTTGAGGATGACAAGTAGTAGAAAACAACAATTTTGTGCCAAGTTTAGCCCAAAAAGTCTTCCAAAAGTAACTCAAGAATTTAACATCGCGACCAGAAACAATAGTCCTAGGCATGCCATGCAACCTAACGACTTCTCTAAAGAATAAATCCGCAATGTTTGAATCATCATCGGTTTTATGACAAGCTATAAAATGTGCCATCTTAGATAATCTATGCACAACAACAAAAATAGAATCCCTCCCCTTCTTATTCCTAGGAAACTCCAAAATAAAGTCCATAGAAATGTCAATCCAAGTTCTTTTTAAGAATAGCACGCAAAAGTGTTCTCATAGTTCTATTGACAATTTCAGTTTGTCCATCCGTTTGAGGATGACAAGTAGTAGAAACCAACAATTTTTTGCCAAGTTTAGCCCATAAAGTCTTCCGAAAATAACTCAAGAATTTAACATCGCGACCAGAAACAATAGTTCTCGGCATGCCATGCAACCTAACGAATTCTCTAAATAAAAAATCAGCAATGTTTGAAGCATCATCGGTTTTATGACAAGCTATAAAATGTGTCATCTTAGAGAATCTATCAACAACAACAAAAATTGAATCCCTCCCCTTCTAAGTCCTTGGCAACACCATAATAAAGTCCATAGAAATGTAAATCCAAGTTCTTCTTAAGAATAGCACGCAAAAGTGTTCCCAAAGTTCTATTGACAACTTCGGTTTGTCCATCCGTTTGAGGATGACAAGTAGTAGAAAACAATAATTTTGTGCCAAGTTTAGCCCATAAATTCTTACAAAAGTAACCCAAGAATTTAACATGTCGACCAGAAACAATAGTCCTAGGCATGCCATGCAACCTAACGACTTCTCTAAAGAACAAATCCGCAAAGTTTGAAGCATCATCGGTTTTATGACAAGCTATAAAATGTGTCATCTTAGAGAATCTATTAACAAGAACAAAAATAGAATCCCTCCCCTTCTTAGTCCTAGGCAACCTCAAAATAAAGTCCATAGAAATGTCAATCCAATTTCTATTTAAGAATAGCACGCAAAAGTGTTCCCAAAGTTCTATTGACAACTTCAGTTTGTCCATCCGTTTGAGGATGACAAGTAGTAGAAAACAACAATTTTGTGCCAAGTTTAGCCCATAAAGTCTTCAAAAAGTAACTCAAGAATTTAACATCGCGACCAGAAACAATAATCCTAGGCATGCCATGCAACCTAACCACTTCTCTAAAGAACAAATCCACAATGTTTGAAGCATCATCGGTTTTATGACAAGCTATAAAATGTGCCATCTTAGAGAATCAATCAACAACAACAAAAATAGAATCCCTCCCCTTCTTAGTCCTAGGCAACCCCAAAATAAAGTCCATAGAAATGTAAATCAAAGTTTTCTTAAGAATAGCACGCAAAAGTGTTCCCATAGTTCTATTGACAACTTCAGTTTGTCCATCCGTTTGAGGATGACAAGTAGTCGAAAACAACAATTTTGTGCCAAGTTTAGCCCATAAAGTCTTCCAAACGTAATTCAAGAATTTAACATCGCGACCAGAAACAATAGTCCTAGGCATGCCATGCAACCTAGAGACTTCTCTAATGAACAAATCCGCAATGTTTGAAGCATCATCGGTTTTAAAACAAGCTATAAAATGTGCCATCTTAGAGAATATATCCACAACAACAAAAATAGAATCTCTCCCCTTCTTAGTTCTAGGCAACCCCAAAATAAAATCCATAGAAATGTCAATCCAAGTTCTTTTTAAGAATAGCACGCAAAAGTGTTCCCAAAGTTCTATTGACGACTTCAGTTTGTCCATCCGTTTGAGGATGACAAGTAGTAGAAAACAAAAATTTACTGCCAAGTTTAGTTCATAAAGTATTCCAAAAGTAACTAAAGAATATAACATCATGATCAGAAACAATAGTCATAGGCATGCCATGCAACCTAACGACTTCTCTAAAGAACAAATCCGCAATGTTTGAAGCATCATCGGCTTTATGACAAGCTATAAAATGTGTCATCTTAGAGAATCTATCAACAACAACAAAAATAGAATCCCTTCCCTTCTTAGTCCTAGGCAACCCCAAAATAAAGTCCATAGAAATGTAAATCAAGGTTCTTCTTAAGAATAGCACGCAAAAGTGTTCCCAAAGTTCTATTGACAACTTCAGTTTGTCCATCTGTTTGAGGATGACAAGTAGTAGAAAACAATAATTTTGTGCCAAGTTTAGCCCATAAAGTCTTCCAAAAGTAACTCAAGAATTTAACATGTCGACCAGAAACAATAGTCCTAGTCATGCCATGCAACCTAACGACTTCTCTGAAGAACAAATCCGCAAAGTTTGAAGCATCATCGGTTTTATGACAAGCTATAAAATGTGTCATCTTAGAGAATCTATCCACAACAACAAAAATAGAATCCTTCCCTTTCTTAGTCCTAGGCAACCTCAAAATAAAGTCCATAGAAATGTCAATCCAATTTCTATTTAAGAATAGCACGCAAAAGTGTTCCCAAAGTTCTATTGACAACTTCAGTTTGTCCATCCATTTGAGGATGACAAGTAGTAGAAAACAACAATTTTGTGCCAAGTTTAGCCCATAAAGTCTTCAAAAAGTAACTCAAGAATTTAACATCGTGACCAGAAACAATAGTCCTAGGCATGCCATGCAACCTAACGACTTCTCTAAAGAAAAAATCCGCAATGTTTGAAGCATCATCGGTTTTATGACAACCTATAAAATGTGCCATATTAGAGAATCTATCAACAACAACAAAAATAGAATCCCTCCCCTTCTTAGTCCTAGGCAACCCCAAAATAAAGTCCATAGAAATGTAAATCAAAGTTCTTCTTAAGAATAGCACGCAAAAGTGTTCCCATAGTTCTATTGACAACTTCAGTTTGTCCATCCGTTTGAGGATGACAAGTAGTCGAAAACAACAATTTTGTGCCAAGTTTAGCCCATAAAGTCTTCCAAACGTAATTCAAGAATTTAACATCGCGACCAGAAACAATAGTCCTAGGCATGCCATGCAACCTAGAGACTTCTCTAAAGAACAAATCCGCAATGTTTGAAGCATCATCGGTTTTAAGACAAGCTATAAAATGTGCCATCTTAGAGAATCTATCCACAACAACAAAAATAGAATCTCTCCCCTTCTTAGTTCTAGGCAACCCCAAAACAAAATCCATAGAAATGTCAATCCAAGTTCTTTTTAAGAATAGCACGCAAAAGTGTTCCCAAAGTTCTATTGACGACTTCAGTTTGTCCATCCGTTTGAGGATGACAAGTAGTAGAAAACAACAATTTTGTGCCAAGTTTAGCCCATAAAGTATTCCAAAAGTATCTAAAGAATATAACATCGCGATCAGAAACAATAGTCATAGGCATGCCATGCAACCTAACGACTTCTCTAATGAACAAATCCGCAATGTTTGAAGCATCATCGGTTTTATGACAAGCTATAAAATGTGCCATCTTAGAGAATCTATCCACAACAACAAATATAGAATCCCTCCCCTTATTAGTCCTAGGCAACCCCAAAATAAAGTCCATAGAAATGTAAATCCAGGTTCTTCTTAAGAATAGCACGCAAAAGTGTTCCCAAAGTTCTATTGACAACTTCAGTTTGTCCATCCGTTTGAGGATGACAAGTAGTAGAAAACAATAATTTTGTGCCAAGTTTAGCCCATAAAGTCTTACAAAAGTAACTCAAGAATTTAACATGTCGACCAGAAACAATAGTCCTAGGCATGCCATGCAACCTAACGACTTCTCTGAAGAACAAATCCGCAAAGTTTGAAGCATCATCGGTTTTATGACAAGCTATAAAATGTGTCATCTTAGAGAATCTATCCACAACAACAAAAATAGAATCCCTCCCCTTCTTAGTCCTAGGCAACCTCAAAATAAATTTCATAGAAAGGTCAATCCAATTTCTATTTAAGAATAGCACGCAAAAGTGTTCCCAAAGTTCTATTGACAACTTCAGTTTGTCCATCCATTTGAGGATGACAAGTAGTAGAAAACAACAATTTTGTGCCAAGTTTAGCCCATAAAGTCTTCAAAAAGTAACTCAAGAATTTAACATCGCGACCAGAAACAATAGTCCTAGGCATGCCATGCAACCTAACGACTTCTCTAAAGAAAAAATCCGCAATGTTTGAAGCATCATCGGTTTTATGACAAGCTATAAAATGTGCCATCTTAGAGAATCTATCAACAACAACAAAAATAGAATCCCTCCCCTTCTTAGTCCTAGGCAACCCCAAAATAAAGTCCATAGAAATGTAAATCAAAGTTCTTCTTAAGAATAGCACGCAAAAGTGTTCCCATAGTTCTATTGACAACTTCAGTTTGTCCATCCGTTTGAGGATGACAAGTAGTCGAAACAACAATTTTGTGCCAAGTTTAGCCCATAAAGTCTTCCAAACGTAATTCAAGAATTTAACATCGCGACCAGAAACAATAGTCCTAGGCATGCCATGCAACCTAGAGACTTCTCTAAAGAACAAATCCGCAATGTTTGAAGCATCATCGGTTTTAAGACAAGCTATAAAATGTGCCATCTTAGAGAATCTATCCACAACAACAAAAATAGAATCTCTCCCATTCTTAGTCCTAGGCAACCCCAAAATAAAATCCATAGAAATGTCAATCCAAGTTCTTTTTAAGAATAGCACGCAAAAGTGTTCCCAAAGTTCTGTTGACGACTTCAGTTTGTCCATCCGTTTGAGGATGACAAGTAGTAGAAAACAACAATTTTGTGCCAAGTTTAGTTCATAAAGTATTCCAAAAGGAACTAAAGAATATAACATCGCGATCAGAAACAATAGTCATAGGCATGCCATGCAACCTAACGACTTCTCTAAAGAACAAATCCGCAATGTTTGAAGCATCTTCTGTTTTATAACAAGCTATAAAATGTGCCATCTTAGAGAATCTATCAACAACAACAAAAATAGAATCCCTCCCCTTCTTAGTCCTAGGCAACCCCAAAACAAAGTCCATAGAAATGTAAATCCAAGTTCTTCTTACGAATAGTACGCAAAATTCTTCCCAAAGTTCTATTGACAACTTCAGTTTGTCCATCCGTTTGAGGATGACAAGTAGTAGAAAACAATAATTTTGTGCCAAGTTTAGCCCATAAAGTCTTACAAAAGTAACTCAAGAATTTAACATGTCGACCAGAAACAATTGTCCTAGGCATGCCATGCAACCTAACGACTTCTCTAAAGAACAAATCCGTAAAGTTTGAAGCATCATCGGTTTTATGACAAGCTATAAAATGTGTCATCTTAGAGAATCTATCCACAACAACAAAAATAGAATCCCTCCCCTTCTTAGTCCTAGGCAACCTCAAAATAAAGTCCAAAGAAATGTCAATCCAATTTCTATTTAAGAATAGCACGCAAAACTGTTCCCAAAGTTCTATAGACAACTTCAGTTTGTCCATCCATTTGAAGATGACAAGTAGTAGAAAACAACAATTTTGTGCCAAGTTTAGCCCATAAAGTCTTCAAAAAGTAACTCAAGAATTTAACATCGCGACCAGAAACAATAGTCCTAGGCATGCCATGCAACCTAACGACTTCTCTAAAGAAAAAATCCGCAATGTTTGAAGAATCATCGGTTTTATGACAAGCTATAAAATGTGCCATCTTAGAGAATCTATCCACAACAACAAAATTAGAATCTCTCCCCTTCTTAGTCCTAGGCAACCCCAAAATAAAGTCCCTACAAATGTCAATCCAAGTTCTTTTTAAGAATAGCACGCAAAAGTGTTCCCAAAGTTCTATTGACGACTTCAGTTTGTCCATCCGTTTGAGGATGACAAGTAGTAGAAAACAACAATTTTGTGCCAAGTTTAGCCCATAAAGTATTCCAAAAGTATCTAAAGAATATAGCATCGCGATCAGAAACAATAGTCATAGGCATGCCATGCAACCTAACGACTTCTCTAAAGAACAAATCCGCAATGTTTGAAGCATCATCGGTTTTATGACAAGCTATAAAATGTGCCATCTTAGAGAATCTATCCACAACAACAAATATAGAATCCCTCCCCTTATTCGTCCTAGGGAACCCCAAAATAAAGTCCATAGAAATGTAAATCCAGGTTCTTCTTAAGAATAGCACGCAAAAGTGTTCCCAAAGTTCTATAGGCAACTTCAGTTTGTCCATCTGTTGAGCATGACAAGTAGTAGAAAACAATAATTTTGTGCCAAGTTTAGCCCATAAAGTCTTTTAAAAGAAACTCAAGAATTTAACATCGCGACCAGAAACAATAGTCATAGGCATGCCATGCAACCTAACGACTTCTCTGAAGAACAAATCCGCAAAGTTTGAAGCATCATCGGTTTTATGACAAGCTATAAAATGTGTCATCTTAGAGAATCTATCCACAACAACAAAAATAGAATCCCTCCCGTTCTTAGTCCTAGGCAACCTCAAAATAAAGTTCATAGAAAGGTCAATCCAATTTCTATTTAAGAATAGCACGCAAAAGTGTTCCCAAAGTTCTATTGACAACTTCAGTTTGTCCATCCATTTGAGGATGACAAGTAGTAGAAAACAACAATTTTGTGCCAAGTTTAGCCCATAAAGTCTTCAAAAAGTAACTCAAGAATTTAACATCGCGACCAGAAACAATAGTCCTAGGCATGCCATGCAACCTAACGACTTCTCTAAAGAAAAAATCCGCAATGTTTGAAGCATCATCTGTTTTATGACAAGCTATAAAATGTGCCATCTTAGAGAATCTATCAACAACAACAAAAATAGAATCCCTCCCCTTCTTAGTCCTAGGCAACCCCAAAATAAAGTCCATAGAAATGTAAATCAAAGTTCTTCTTAAGAATAGCACGCAAAAGTGTTCCCATAGTTCTATTGACAACTTCAGTTTGTCCATCCGTTTGAGGATGACAAGTAGTCGAAAACAACAATTTTGTGCCAAGTTTAGCCCATAAAGTCTTCCAAACGTAATTCAATAATTTAACATCGCGACCAGAAACAATAGTCCTAGGCATGCCATGCAACCTAGAGACTTCTCTAAAGAACAAATCCGCAATGTTTGAAGCATCATCGGTTTTAAGACAAGCTATAAAATGTGCCATCTTAGAGAATCTATCCACAACAACAAAAATAGAATCTCTCCCATTCTTAGTCCTAGGCAACCCCAAAATAAAATCCATAGAAATGTCAATCCAAGTTCTTTTTAAGAATAGCACGCAAAAGTGTTCCCAAAGTTCTGTTGACGACTTCAGTTTGTCCATCCGTTTGAGGATGACAAGTAGTAGAAAACAACAATTTTGTGCCAAGTTTAGTTCATAAAGTATTCCAAAAGGAACTAAAGAATATAACATCGCGATCAGAAACAATAGTCATAGGCATGCCATGCAACCTAACGACTTCTCTAAAGAACAAATCCGCAATGTTTGAAGCATCTTCTGTTTTATAACAAGCTATAAAATGTGCCATCTTAGAGAATCTATCAACAACAACAAAAATAGAATCCCTCCCCTTCTTAGTCCTAGGCAACCCCAAAACAAAGTCCATAGAAATGTAAATCCAAGTTCTTCTTACGAATAGTACGCAAAATTCTTCCCAAAGTTCTATTGACAACTTCAGTTTGTCCATCCGTTTGAGGATGACAAGTAGTAGAAAACAATAATTTTGTGCCAAGTTTAGCCCATAAAGTCTTACAAAAGTAACTCAAGAATTTAACATGTCGACCAGAAACAATTGTCCTAGGCATGCCATGCAACCTAACGACTTCTCTAAAGAACAAATCCGCAAAGTTTGAAGCATCATCGGTTTTATGACAAGCTATAAAATGTGTCATCTTAGAGAATCTATCCACAACAACAAAAATAGAATCCCTCCCCTTCTTAGTCCTAGGCAACCTCAAAATAAAGTCCAAAGAAATGTCAATCCAATTTCTATTTAAGAATAGCACGCAAAACTGTTCCCAAAGTTCTATTGACAACTTCAGTTTGTCCATCCATTTGAAGATGACAAGTAGTAGAAAACAACAATTTTGTGCCAAGTTTAGCCCATAAAGTCTTCAAAAAGTAACTCAAGAATTTAACATCGCGACCAGAAACAATAGTCCTAGGCATGCCATGCAACCTAACGACTTCTCTAAAGAAAAAATCCGCAATGTTTGAAGTATCATCGGTTTTATGACAAGCTATAAAATGTGCCATCTTAGAGAATCTATCCACAACAACAAAATTAGAATATCTCCCCTTCTTATTCCTAGGCAACCCCAAAATAAAGTCCCTACAAATGTCAATCCAAGTTCTTTTTAAGAATAGCACGCAAAAGTGTTCCCAAAGTTCTATTGACGACTTCAGTTTGTCTATCCGTTTGAAGATGACAAGTAGTAGAAAACAACAATTTTGTGCCAAGTTTAGCCCATAAAGTATTCCAAAAGTATCTAAAGAATATAGCATCGCGATCAGAAACAATAGTCATAGGCATGCCATGCAACCTAACGACTTCTCTAAAGAACAAATCCGCAATGTTTGAAGCATCATCGGTTTTATGACAAGCTATAAAATGTGCCATCTTAGAGAATCTATCCACAACAACAAATATAGAATCCCTCCCCTTATTCGTCCTAGGGAACCCCAAAATAAAGTCCATAGAAATGTAAATCCAGGTTCTTCTTAAGAATAGCACGCAAAAGTGTTCCCAAAGTTCTATTAAAAACTTCAGTTTGTCCATCCGTTTGAGGATGACAAGTAGTAGAAAACAATAATTTTGTGCCAAGTTTAGCCCATAAAGTCTTACAAAAGTAACTTAAGAATTTAACATGTCGACCAGAAACAATAGTCCTAGGCATGCCATGCAACCTAACGACTTCTCTGAAGAACAAATCCGCAAAGTTTGAAGCATCATCGGTTTTATGACAAGCTATAAAATGTGTCATCTTAGAGAATCTATCCACAACTACAAAAATAGAATCCCTCCCCTTCTTAGTCCTAGGCAACCTCAAAATAAAGTTCATAGAAAGGTCAATCCAATTTCTATTTAAGAATAGCACGCAAAAGTGTTCCCAAAGTTCTATTGACAACTTCAGTTTGTCCATCCATTTGAGGATGACAAGTAGTAGAAAACAACAATTTTGTGCCAAGTTTAGCCCATAAAGTCTTCAAAAAGTAACTCAAGAATTTAACATCGCGACCAGAAACAATAGTCCTAGGCATGCCATGCAACCTAACGACTTCTCTAAAGAAAAAATCCGCAATGTTTGAAGCATCATCGGTTTTATGACAAGCTATAAAATGTGCCATCTTAGAGAATCTATCAACAACAACAAAAATAGAATCCCTCCCCTTCTTAGTCCTAGGCAACCCCAAAATAAAGTCCATAGAAATGTAAATCAAAGTTCTTCTTAAGAATAGCACGCAAAAGTGTTCCCATAGTTCTATTGACAACTTCAGTTTGTCCATCCGTTTGAGGATGACAAGTAGTCGAAAACAACAATTTTGTGCCAAGTTTAGCCCATAAAGTCTTCCAAACGTAATTCAAGAATTTAACATCGCGACCAGAAACAATAGTCCTAGGCATGCCATGCAACCTAGAGACTTCTCTAAAGAACAAATCCGCAATGTTTGAAGCATCATCGGTTTTAAGACAAGCTATAAAATGTGCCATCTTAGAGAATCTATCCACAACAACAAAAATAGAATCTCTCCCATTCTTAGTCCTAGGCAACCCCAAAATAAAATCCATAGAAATGTCAATCCAAGTTCTTTTTAAGAATAGCACGCAAAAGTGTTCCCAAAGTTCTGTTGACGACTTCAGTTTGTCCATCCGTTTGAGGATGACAAGTAGTAGAAAACAACAATTTTGTGCCAAGTTTAGTTCATAAAGTATTCTAAAAGGAACTAAAGAATATAACATCGCGATCAGAAACAATAGTCATAGGCATGCCATGCAACCTAACGACTTCTCTAAAGAACAAATCCGCAATGTTTGAAGCATCTTCTGTTTTATAACAAGCTATAAAATGTGCCATCTTAGAGAATCTATCAACAACAACAAAAATAGAATCCCTCCCCTTCTTAGTCCTAGGCAACCCCAAAACAAAGTCCATAGAAATGTAAATCCAAGTTCTTCTTACGAATAGTACGCAAAATTCTTCCCAAAGTTCTATTGACAACTTCAGTTTGTCCATCCGTTTGAGGATGACAAGTAGTAGAAAACAATAATTTTGTGCCAAGTTTAGCCCATAAAGTCTTACAAAAGTAACTCAAGAATTTAACATGTCGACCAGAAACAATAGTCCTAGGCATGCCATGCAACCTAACGACTTCTCTGAAGAACAAATCCGCAAAGTTTGAAGCATCATCGGTTTTATGACAAGCTATAAAATGTGTCATCTTAGAGAATCTATCCACAACAACAAAAATAGAATCCCTCCCCTTCTTAGTCCTAGGCAACCTCAAAATAAAGTTCATAGAAAGGTCAATCCAATTTCTATTTAAGAATATCACGCAAAAGTGTTCCCATAGTTCTATTGACAACTTCAGTTTGTCCATCCGTTTGAGGATGACAAGTAGTCGAAAACAACAATTTTGTGCCAAGTTTAGCCCATAAAGTCTTCCAAACGTAATTCAAGAATTTAACATCGCGACCAGAAACAATAGTCCTAGGCATTCCATGCAACCTAGAGACTTCTCTAAAGAACAAATCCGCAATGTTTGAAGCATCATCTGTTTTAAGACAAGCTATAAAATGTGCCATCTTAGAGAATCTATCCACAACAACAAAAATAGAATCTCTCCCATTCTTAGTCCTAGGCAACCCCAAAATAAAATCCATAGAAATGTCAATCCAAGTTCTTTTTAAGAATAGCACGCAAAAGTGTTCCCAAAGTTCTGTTGACGACTTCAGTTTGTCCATCCGTTTGAGGATGAAAAGTAGTAGAAAACAACAATTTTGTGCCAAGTTTAGTTCATAAAGTATTCCAAAAGGAACTAAAGAATATAACATCGCGATCAGAAACAATAGTCATAGGCATGCCATGCAACCTAACGACTTCTCTAAAGAACAAATCCGCAATGTTTGAAGCATCTTCTGTTTTATAACAAGCTATAAAATGTGCCATCTTAGAGAATCTATCAACAACAACAAAAATAGAATCCCTCCCCTTCTTAGTCCTAGGCAACCCAAAAACAAAGTCCATAGAAATGTAAATCCAAGTTCTTCTTACGAATAGTACGCAAAATTCTTCCCAAAGTTCTATTGACAACTTCAGTTTGTCCATCCGTTTGAGGATGACAAGTAGTAGAAAACAATAATTTTGTGCCAAGTTTAGCCCATAAAGTCTTACAAAAGTAACTCAAGAATTTAACATGTCGACCAGAAACAATTGTCCTAGGCATGCCATGCAACCTAACGACTTCTCTAAAGAACAAATCCGCAAAGTTTGAAGCATCATCGGTTTTATGACAAGCTATAAAATGTGTCATCTTAGAGAATCTATCCACAACAACAAAAATAGAATCCCTCCCCTTCTTAGTCCTAGGCAACCTTAAAATAAAGTCCAAAGAAATGTCAATCCAATTTCTATTTAAGAATAGCACGCAAAAGTGTTCCCAAAGTTCTATTGACAACTTCAGTTTGTCCATCCATTTGAAGATGACAAGTAGTAGAAAACAACAATTTTGTGCCAAGTTTAGCCCATAAAGTCTTCAAAAAGTAACTCAAGAATTTAACATCGCGACCAGAAACAATAGTCCTAGGCATGCCATGCAACCTAACGACTTCTCTAAAGAAAAAATCCGCAATGTTTGAAGCATCATCGGTTTTATGACAAGCTATAAAATGTGCCATCTTAGAGAATCTATCCACAACAACAAAATTAGAATCTCTCCCCTTCTTAGTCCTAGGCAACCCCAAAATAAAGTCCCTACAAATGTCAATCCAAGTTCTTTTTAAGAATAGCACGCAAAAGTGTTCCCAAAGTTCTATTGACGACTTCAGTTTGTCCATCCGTTTGAGGATGACAAGTAGTAGAAAACAACAATTTTGTGCCAAGTTTAGCCCATAAAGTATTCCAAAAGTATCTAAAGAATATAGCATCGCGATCAGAAACAATAGTCATAGGCATGCCATGCAACCTAACGACTTCTCTAAAGAACAAATCCGCAATGTTTGAAGCATCATCGGTTTTATGACAAGCTATAAAATGTGCCATCTTAGAGAATCTATCCACAACAACAAATATAGAGTCCCTCCCCTTATTCGTCCTAGGGAACTCCAAAATAAAGTCCATAGAAATGTAAATCCAGGTTCTTCTTAAGAATAGCACGCAAAAGTGTTCCCAAAGTTCTATTGACAACTTCAGTTTGTCCATCCGTTTGAGGATGACAAGTAGTAGAAAACAATAATTTTGTGCCAAGTTTAGCCCATAAAGTCTTCCAAAAGTATCTAAAGAATATAGCATCGCGATCAGAAACAATAGTCATAGGCATGCCATGCAACCTAACGACTTCTCTAAAGAACAAATCCGCAATGTTTGAAGCATCATCGGTTTTATGACAAGCTATAAAATGTGCCATCTTAGAGAATCTATCCACAACAACAAATATAGAATCCATCCCCTTATTCGTCCTAGGGAACCCCAAAATAAAGTCCATAGAAATGCCAATCTAAGTTCTTTTTAAGAATAGCACGCAAAAGTTTTCCCAAAGTTCTATTGACAACTTCAGTTTGTTCATCCGTTTGAGGATGACAAGTAGTAGAAAACAACAATTTTGTGCCAAGTTTAGCCCATAAAGTATTCCAAAAGTAACTCAAAAATTTAACATCGCGACCAGAAACAATAGTCCTAGGCATGCCATGCAACCTAACGACTTCTCTAAAGAAAAAATCTGCAATGTTTGAAGCATCATCGGTTTTATAACAAGCTATAAAATGTGCCATCTTAGAGAATCTATCCACAACAACAAAAATAGAATCCATCCCCTTCTTAGTCCTAGGCAACCCCAAAATAAAGTCCATAGAAATTTCAATCCAAGTTCTTTTTAAGAATAGCACGCAAAAGTGTTCCCAAAGTTCTATTGACAACTTCAGTTTGTCCATCCGTTTGAGGATGACAAGTAGTAGAAAACAACAATTTTGTGCCAAGTTTAGCCCATAAAGTATTCCAAAAGTAACTCAAGAATTAAACATCGCGACCCGAAACAATAGTCCTAGGCATTCCATACAACCTAACGACTTGTCTAAAGAACAAATCCGCAATGTTTGAAGCATCATCGGTTTTATAACAAGCTATAAAATGTGCCATCTTAGAGAATCTATCAACAACAACAAAAATAGAATCCCTCCCCTTCTTAGTCCTAAGCAACCCCAAAACAAAGTCCATAGAAATGTAAATCCAAGTTCTTCTTACGAATAGTACGCAAAATTCTTCCCAAAGTTCTATTGACAACTTCAGTTTGTCCATCCGTTTGAGGATGACAAGTAGTAGAAAACAATAATTTTGTGCCAAGTTTAGCCCATAAAGTCTTACAAAAGTAACTCAAGAATTTAACATGTCGACCAGAAACAATTGTCCTAGGCATGCCATGCAACCTAACGACTTCTCTAAAGAACAAATCCGCAAAGTTTGAAGCATCATCGGTTTTATGACAAGCTATAAAATGTGTCATCTTAGAGAATCTATCCACAACAACAAAAATAGAATCCCTCCCCTTCTTAGTCCTAGGCAACCTCAAAATAAAGTCCAAAGAAATGTCAATCCAATTTCTATTTAAGAATAGCACGCAAAAGTGTTCCCAAAGTTCTATTGACAACTTCAGTTTGTCCATCCATTTGAAGATGACAAGTAGTAGAAAACAACAATTTTGTGCCAAGTTTAGCCCATAAAGTCTTCAAAAAGTAACTCAAGAATTTAACATCGCGACCAGAAACAATAGTCCTATGCATGCCATGCAACCTAACGACTTCTCTAAAGAAAAAATCCGCAATGTTTGAAGAATCATCGGTTTTATGACAAGCTATAAAATGTGCCATCTTAGAGAATCTATCCACAACAACAAAATTAGAATCTCTCCCCTTCTTAGTCCTAGGCAACCCCAAAATAAAGTCCCAACAAATGTCAATCCAAGTTCTTTTTAAAAATAGCACGCAAAAGTGTTCCCAAAGTTCTATTGACGACTTCAGTTTGTCCATCCGTTTGAGGATGACAAGTAGTAGAAAACAACAATTTTGTGCCAAGTTTAGCCCATAAAGTATTCCAAAAGTATCTAAAGAATATAGCATCGCGATCAGAAACAATAGTCATAGGCATGCCATGCAACCTAACGACTTCTCTAAAGAACAAATCCGCAATGTTTGAAGCATCATCGGTTTTATGACAAGCTATAAAATGTGCCATCTTAGAGAATCTATCCACAACAACAAATATAGAATCCCTCCCCTTATTCGTCCTAGGGAACCCCAAAATAAAGTCCATAGAAATGTAAATCCAGGTTCTTCTTAAGAATAGCACGCAAAAGTGTTCCCAAAGTTCTATTGACAACTTCAGTTTGTCCATCCGTTTGAGGATGACGAGTAGTAGAAAACAATAATTTTGTGCCAAGTTTAGCCCATAAAGTCTTCAAAAAGTAACTCAAGAATTTAACATCGCGACCAGAAACAATAGTCCTAGGCATGCCATGCAACCTAACGACTTCTCTAAAGAAAAAATCCGCAATGTTTGAAGCATCATCGGTTTTATGACAAGCTATAAAATGTGCCATCTTAGAGAATCTGTCCACAACAACAAAATTAGAATCTCTCCCCTTCTTAGTCCTAGGCAACCCCAAAATAAAGTCCCTACAAATTTCAATCCAAGTTCTTTTTAAGAATAGCACGCAAAAGTTTTCCCAAAGTTCTATTGACAACTTCAGTTTGTTCATCCGTTTGAGGATGACAAGTAGTAGAAAACAACAATTTTGTGCCAAGTTTAGCCCATAAAGTATTCCAAAAGTAACTCAAAAATTTAACATCGCGACCAGAAACAATAGTCCTAGGCATTCCATACAACCTAACGACTTGTCTAAAGAACAAATCCGCAATGTTTGAAGCATCATCGGTTTTATAACAAGCTATAAAATGTGCCATCTTAGAGAATATATCCACAACAACAAAAATAGAATCCCTCCCCTTCTTAGTCCTAGGCAACCCCAAAATAAAGTCCATAGAAATGTCAATCCAAGTTCTTTTTAAGAATAGCACGCAAAAGTGTTCCCAAAGTTCTATTGACAACTTCAGTTTGTCCATCCGTTTGAGGATGACAAGTAGTAGAAAACAACAATTTTGTGCCAAGTTTAGCCCATAAAGTATTCCAAAAGTAACTCAAAAATTTAACATCGCGACCAGAAACAATAGTCCTAGGCATGCCATGCAACCTAACGACTTCTCTAAAGAAAAAATCCGCAATGTTTGAAGCATCATCGGTTTTATAACAAGCTATAAAATGTGCCATCTTAGAGAATCTATCCACAACAATAAAAATAGAATCCATCCCCTTCTTAGTCCTAGGCAACCCCAAAATAAAGTCCATAGAAATGCCAATCTAAGTTCTTTTTAAGAATAGCACGCAAAAGTTTTCCCAAAGTTCTATTGACAACTTCAGTTTGTTCATCCGTTTGAGGATGACAAGTAGTAGAAAACAACAATTTTGTGCCAAGTTTAGCCCATAAAGTATTCCAAAAGTAACTCAAAAATTTAACATCGTGACCAGAAACAATAGTCCTAGGCATGCCATGCAACCTAACGACTTCTCTAAAGAAAAAATCCGCAATGTTTGAAGCATCATCGGTTTTATAACAAGCTATAAAATTTGCCATCTTAGAGAATCTACCCACAACAACAAAAATAGAATCCCTCCCCTTCTTAGTCCTAGGCAACCCCAAAATAAAGTCCATAGAAATGTCAATCCAAGTTCTTTTTAAGAATAGCACGCAAAAGTGTTCTCAAAGTTCTATTGACAACTTCAGTTTGTCCATCCGTTTGAGGATGACAAGTAGTAGAAAACAACAATTTTGTGCCAAGTTTAGCCCATAAAGTATTCCAAAAGTAACTCAAAAATTTAACATCGCGACCAGAAACAATAGTCCTAGGCATGCCATGCGACGTAACGACTTTTCTAAAGAACAAATCCGCAATGTTTGAAGCATCATCGGTTTTATGACAAGCTGTAAAATGTGCCATCTTAGAGAACCTATCCACAACACCAAAAATAGAATCCATCCCCTTCTTAGTCCTAGGCAACCCCAAAATAAAGTCCATAGAAATGTCAATCCAAATTCTTTTTAAGAATAGCACGCAAAAGTGTTCCCAAACTTCTATTGACAACTTCTGTTTGTCCATCCGTTTGAGGATGACAAGTAGTAGAAAACAACAATTTTGTGCCAAGTTTAGCCCATAAAGTCTTCCAAAAGTAACTCAAGAATTTAACATCGCGACCAGAAACAATAGTCCTAGGCATTCCATGCAACCTAGCGACTTCTCTAAAGAACAAATCCGCAATGTTTGAAGCATCATCGGTTTTATGACAAGCTATAAAATGTGTCATCTTAGAGAATCTATCCACAACATGCAAAATAAAACCACTCCCCTTCTTAGTCCTCGGCAACCCCAAAATAAAGTCCATTAAAATGTCAATCCAAGTTCTTTTTAAGAATAGCACGCAAAAGTGTTCCCAAAGTTCTATTGACAACTTCAGTTTTTCCATCCGTTTGAAGATGAGAAGTAGTAGAAAACAACAATTTTGTGCCAAGTTTAGCCCATAATGTGGGGACCCGGACGCTAATCATCTTCTTAATCATCTTTGGGATTTAAATATCAATTAAGATAAAACAGGGTCTAAAAATTTTTCTTGTTAAAATACAGTGCGGAAGGTAATGGAAATCTACATAAAATACATATCTGTATAAAACTACATCTCAGTAGAAAAGTACAATACTGTACAACCTAAATCTAAGGTTCAAATACTAATTTCAAGTATTAAAATCAAATCTACTCTAAGTCCGGAATCACCACGCTAAACTCGTCTTCTCTCGTCGTCTTCTTGACCCTGATCCTGCCCCACCTGTTGTCATGCACACATACAAAACAAGACAACAGCCGGATAACTCCGGTGAGAATAAATCCCAGTATAAAACATGGTAAACATGTATATACACATAAGGATTCATGGAACATGCTGTCATGAATAAAGCAAAGACAATAGTAATAGATTTCATCATCTATGAACTCTCATCTAACTAAACATGCAATTCAAATCAGATAAACATGCATGTAAATAGTCTGAATCATGAAACATGCTGTCATGATTGAAAGTAATAACAATAGGTTCCATAGTCTATGAACCCAATTCATCTACGCATGCTGTTCTAATCAAATCATGTCTAGACTTGACTCAACTATAACTCTAGGGATCCCGGGGTGAATAAGACGTCACTGGCTGTCACCTACCCAACCACTCGGGGCGACTGTACGTCTTATTCCTAGACTTCGGTCCGAGCTGTATCGACGGCTGGCAATAGGAGTAATGGCTACTCCTAAGTTGAGATACACCGAACGTCTAGAAGTCTGACAATGGCTGTCAAGACTTTCCTATCTTAAATGCAATGAATAACAATCTGTAAACAAAGCATAATCGTATTCATAACTGAATACCACCATTATCTTACATGCTTGAATACAATTCTATAATCAAAGCATAATCAGGTAACAATATAAACAATAATCTAGTATGTGATTTTCATTGGGAAACTCAAATTAATCTAATTTGAGTTATGCTTCCCGAATATCACATGAATTATACCTTTGTCGTCCCTGTCTGACGAAGACGATGTCTCCAATCTGTCCATATCAAATCTGAAATGAGAATATCGAATACACTGTATCAGTGACTAACTCAATACACAATCTGTTCTGATCAATACTCAACTCTGTATATAATCTGATCAATATCGACCCAGATACAATCTAATCCATATCAACAATATCACAATACAATCGAATTCATTTCTGAATCTAAACAATCTGACTCAACTGATGTTTCAACGGTACACAATACAGTCTTGATAACCCCGTCAATTCAAACATCACAGATATAATACTGGAACTCCTAATCTGTGTCAATAGAATTCATACTCTGAATAATAACACAATTCTGATATCAAAATATCAATCAATATATTTCACAATTCATAACAATTGCATAACCAGTCTATTCTGAAATCTGACTTCGATTATACAATTTATATGGTAGCAGAAACACCATATCTGAATCATATTAAATTCTAGCAACATCATATTCTCAAAACATCTCAAAACGTAACGAAACTTACGTCCTTGTGTAGCTATAGAAGGGAGGAGCACGCTACCGTGTTCGAATTTGAATTCTGGTGCACGGATTCCTCACAAATCAATTTAGAACCTCACGAAGACAAGTTTTTTATCCAACCTTCGATTTCTGCTTCTTCCTCCTCTGAAAGACTCGAGTTCCAATGATATATATACTACATGCAAAGCTGGGAAACGTGGCTTATTTCTTCATGCAACACGCATGACCGCGGGTGCGCTCAAGCGGTGATCTATATCCAAAATGTTCGAAGCAAAGGCCGCGGGTGCGCTGCCTACAAGACCGCAGGTGCGGTGTCATCAGCGCGGGTGCGCTCCATCTAATACCGCAGGTGCGGTGTGGCTACGGGCTTTGCACTACATTTTCTGCACACGCCCCGCGGGGGCGGTCGTGCTAGCACCGCGGGTGCGGTCGTGCAAACTTCTAAATTCTAGTTTTCTGATCATGCCACACCTGGTTTCTCAAGTCTTTCCTTCCCTCATTGCATGTCATGCATTCTCATATCTTCCGAGCCTCCCGTTAATGAAGATTAATAATCTTGGTTTAACAATTCTATAATTCTCGGGCATTACACATAAAGTATTCCAAAAGTAACTCAAGAATTTAACATCGCGACCAGAAACAATAGTCCTAGGCATTCAATGCAACCTAGCGACTTCTCTAAAGAACAAATCCGCAATGTTAGAAGCATCATCGGTTTTATGACAAGCTATAAAATGTGCCATCTTAGAGAATCTATCCACAACAACAAAAATAGAATCCATCCCCTTCTTAGTCCTAGGCAACCCCAAAATAAAGTCCATAGAAATGTCAATCCAAGTTCTTTTTAAGAATAGAACGCAAAAGTGTTCTCAAAGTTCTATTGACAACTTCAGTTTGTCCATCCGTTTGAGGATGACAAGTAGTACAAAACAACAATTTTGTGCCAAGTTTAGCCCATAAAGTATTCCAAAAGTAACTCAAAAATTTAACATCGCGACCAGAAACAATAGTCCTAGGCATGCCATGCAACCTAACGACTTCTCTAAAGAAAAAATCCGCAATGTTTGAAGCATCATCGGTTTTATAACAAGCTATAAAATGTGCCATCTTAGAGAATCTACCCACAACAAAAAAAAATAGAATCCCTCCCCTTCTTAGTCCTAGGCAACCCCAAAATAAAGTCCATAGAAATGTCAATCCAAGTTCTTTTTAAGAATAGCACGCAAAAGTGTTCTCAAAGTTCTATTGACAACTTCAGTTTGTCCATCCGTTTGAGGATGACAAGTAGTAGAAAACAACAATTTTGTGCCAAGTTTAGCCCATAAAGTATTCCAAAAGTAACTCAAAAATTTAACATCGCGACCAAAAACAATAGTCCTAGGCATGCCATGCAACCTAACGACTTCTCTAAAGAAAAAATCCGCAATGTTTGAAGCATCATCGGTTTTATAACAAGCTATAAAATGTGCCATCTTAGAGAATCTATCCACAACAACAAAAATAGAATCCATCCCCTTCTTAGTCCTAGGCAACCCCAAAATAAAGTCCATAGAAATGTCAATCCAAGTTCTTTTTAAGAATAGCACGCAAAAGTTTTCCCAAAGTTTTATTGACAACTTCAGTTTGTCCATCCGTTTGAGGATGACAAGTAGTAGAAAACAACAATTTTGTGCCAAGTTTAGCCCATAAAGTATTCCAAAAGTAATTCAAAAATTTAACATCGCGACCAGAAACAATAGTCCTAGGCATGCCATGCAACCTAACGACTTCTCTAAAGAAAAAATCCGCAATGTTTGAAGCATCATCGGTTTTATAACAAGCTATAAAATGTGCCATCTTAGAGAATCTACCCACAACAACAAAAATAGAATCCCTCCCCTTCTTAGTCCTAGGAAACCCCAAAATAAAGTCCATAGAAATGTCAATCCAAGTTCTTTTTAAGAATAGCACGCAAAATTGTTCTCAAAGTTCTATTGACAACTTCAGTTTGTCCATCCGTTTGAGGATGACAAGTAGTAGAAAACAACAATTTTGTGCCAAGTTTAGCCCATAAAGTATTCCAAAAGTAACTCAAAAATTTAACATCGCGACCAGAAACAATAGTCCTAGGCATGCCATGCAACCTAACGACTTCTCTAAAGAAAAAATCCGCAATGTTTGAAGCATCATCGGTTTTATAACAAGCTATAAAATGTGCCATCTTAGAGAATCTATCCACAACAACAAAAATAGAATCCATCCCCTTCTTAGTCCTAGGCAACCCCAAAATAAAGTCCATAGAAATGTCAATCCAAATTCTTTTTAAGAATAGCACGCAAAAGTGTTCCCAAACTTCTATTGACAACTTCTGTTTGTCCATCCGTTTGAGGATGACAAGTAGTAGAAAACAACAATTTTGTGCCAAGTTTAGCCCATAAAGTCTTCCAAAAGTAACTCAAGAATTTAACATCGCGACCAGAAACAATAGTCCTAGGCATTCCATGCAACCTAGCGACTTCTCTAAAGAACAAATCCGCAATGTTTGAAGCATTATCGGTTTTATGACAAGCTATAAAATGTGTCATCTTAGAGAATCTATCCACAACATGCAAAATAAAACCACTCCCCTTCTTAGTCCTCGGCAACCCCAAAATAAAGTCCATTAAAATGTCAATCCAAGTTCTTTTTAAGAATAGCACGCAAAAGTGTTCCCAAAGTTCTATTGACAACTTCAGTTTTTCCATCCGTTTGAAGATGAGAAGTAGTAGAAAACAACAATTTTGTGCCAAGTTTAGCCCATAATGTGGGGACCCGGACGCTAATCATCTTCTTAATCATCTTTGGGATTTAAATATCAATTAAGATAAAACAGGGTCTAAAAATTTTTCTTGTTAAAATACAGTGCGGAAGGTAATGGAAATCTACATAAAATACATATCTGTATAAAACTACATCTCAGTAGAAAAGTACAATACTGTACAACCTAAATCTAAGGTTCAAATACTAATTTCAAGTATTAAAATCAAATCTACTCTAAGTCCGGAATCACCACGCTAAACTCGTCTTCTCTCGTCGTCTTCTTGACCCTGATCCTGCCCCACCTGTTGTCATGCACACATACAAAACAAGACAACAGCCGGATAACTCCGGTGAGAATAAATCCCAGTATAAAACATGGTAAACATGTATATACACATAAGGATTCATGGAACATGCTGTCATGAATAAAGCAAAGACAATAGTAATAGATTTCATCATCTATGAACTCTCATCTAACTAAACATGCAATTCAAATCAGATAAACATGCATGTAAATAGTCTGAATCATGAAACATGCTGTCATGATTGAAAGTAATAACAATAGGTTCCATAGTCTATGAACCCAATTCATCTACGCATGTTGTTCTAATCAAATCATGTCTAGACTTGACTCAACTATAACTCTAGGGATCCCGGGGTGAATAAGACGTCACTGGCTGTCACCTACCCAACCACTCGGGGCGACTGTACGTCTTATTCCTAGACTTCGGTCCGAGCTGTATCGACGGCTGGCAATAGGAGTAATGGCTACTCCTAAGTTGAGATACACCGAACGTCTAGAAGTCTGACAATGGCTGTCAAGACTTTCCTATCTTAAATGCAATGAATAACAATCTGTAAACAAAGCATAATCGTATTCATAACTGAATACCACCATTATCTTACATGCTTGAATACAATTCTATAATCAAAGCATAATCAGGTAACAATATAAACAATAATCTAGTATGTGATTTTCATTGGGAAACTCAAATTAATCTAATTTGAGTTATGCTTCCCGAATATCACATGAATTATACCTTTGTCGTCCCTGTCTGACGAAGACGATGTCTCCAATCTGTCCATATCAAATCTGAAATGAGAATATCGAATACACTGTATCAGTGACTAACTCAATACACAATCTGTTCTGATCAATACTCAACTCTGTATATAATCTGATCAATATCGAACCAGATACAATCTAATCCATATCAACAATATCACAATACAATCGAATTCATTTCTGAATCTAAACAATCTGACTCAACTGATGTTTCAACGGTACACAATACAGTCTTGATAACCCCGTCAATTCAAACATCACAGATATAATACTGGAACTCCTAATCTGTGTCAATAGAATTCATACTCTGAATACTAACACAATTCTGATATCAAAATATCAATCAATATATTTCACAATTCATAACAATTGCATAACCAGTCTATTCTGAAATCTGACTTCGATTATACAATTTATATGGTAGCAGAAACACCATATCTGAATCATATTAAATTCTAGCAACATCATATTCTCAAAACATCTCAAAACGTAACGAAACTTACGTCCTTGTGTAGCTATAGAAGGGAGGAGCACGCTACCGTGTTCGAATTTGAATTCTGGTGCACGGATTCCTCACAAATCAATTTAGAACCTCACGAAGACAAGTTTTTTATCCAACCTTCGATTTCTGCTTCTTCCTCCTCTGAAAGACTCGAGTTCCAATGATATATATACTACATGCAAAGCTGGGAAACGTGGCTTATTTCTTCATGCAACACGCATGACCGCGGGTGCGGTGAGCGTAGCAGCGCGGGTGCGCTCAAGCGGTGATCTATATCCAAAATGTTCGAAGCAAAGGCCGCGGGTGCGCTGCCTACAAGACCGCAGGTGCGGTGTCATCAGCGCGGGTGCGCTCCATCTAATACCGCAGGTGCGGTGTGGCTACGGGCTTTGCACTACATTTTCTGCACACGCCCCGCGGGGGCGGTCGTGCTAGCACCGCGGGTGCGGTCGTGCAAACTTCTAAATTCTAGTTTTCTTATCATGCCACACCTGGTTTCTCAAGTCTTTCCTTCCCTCATTGCATGTCATGCATTCTCATATCTTCCGAGCCTCCCGTTAATGAAGATTAATAATCTTGGTTTAACAATTCTATAATTCTCGGGCATTACACATAAAGTATTCCAAAAGTAACTCAAGAATTTAACATCGCGACCAGAAACAATAGTCCTAGGCATTCAATGCAACCTAGCGACTTCTCTAAAGAACAAATCCGCAATGTTAGAAGCATCATCGGTTTTATGACAAGCTATAAAATGTGCCATCTTAGAGAATCTATCCACAACAACAAAAATAGAATCCATCCCCTTCTTAGTCCTAGGCAACCCCAAAATAAAGTCCATAGAAATGTCAATCCAAGTTCTTTTTAAGAATAGAACGCAAGTTCTATTGACAACTTTAGTTTGTCCATCCGTTTGAGGATGACAAGTAGTACAAAACAACAATTTTGTGCCAAGTTTAGCCCATAAAGTATTCCAAAAGTAACTCAAAAATTTAACATCGCGACCAGAAACAATAGTCCTAGGCATGCCATGCAACCTAACGACTTCTCTAAAGAAAAAATCCGCAATGTTTGAAGCATCATCGGTTTTATAACAAGCTATAAAATGTGCCATCTTAGAGAATCTACCCACAACAAAAAAAAATAGAATCCCTCCCCTTCTTAGTCCTAGGCAACCCCAAAATAAAGTCCATAGAAATGTCAATCCAAGTTCTTTTTAAGAATAGCACGCAAAAGTGTTCTCAAAGTTCTATTGACAACTTCAGTTTGTCCATCCGTTTGAGGATGACAAGTAGTAGAAAACAACAATTTTGTGCCAAGTTTAGCCCATAAAGTATTCCAAAAGTAACTCAAAAATTTAACATCGCGACCAAAAACAATAGTCCTAGGCATGCCATGCAACCTAACGACTTCTCTAAAGAAAAAATCCGCAATGTTTGAAGCATCATCGGTTTTATAACAAGCTATAAAATGTGCCATCTTAGAGAATCTATCCACAACAACAAAAATAGAATCCATCCCCTTCTTAGTCCTAGGCAACCCCAAAATAAAGTCCATAGAAATGTCAATCCAAGTTCTTTTTAAAAATAGCACGCAAAAGTTTTCCCAAAGTTTTATTGACAACTTCAGTTTGTCCATCCGTTTGAGGATGACAAGTAGTAGAAAACAACAATTTTGTGCCAAGTTTAGCCCATAAAGTATTCCAAAAGTAATTCAAAAATTTAACATCGCGACCAGAAACAATAGTCCTAGGCATGCCATGCAACCTAACGACTTCTCTAAAGAAAAAATCCGCAATGTTTGAAGCATCATCGGTTTTATAACAAGCTATAAAATGTGCCATCTTAGAGAATCTACCCACAACAACAAAAATAGAATCCCTCCCCTTCTTAGTCCTAGGAAACCCCAAAATAAAGTCCATAGAAATGTCAATCCAAGTTCTTTTTAAGAATAGCACGCAAAATTGTTCTCAAAGTTCTATTGACAACTTCAGTTTGTCCATCCGTTTGAGGATGACAAGTAGTAGAAAACAACAATTTTGTGCCAAGTTTAGCCCATAAAGTATTCCAAAAGTAACTCAAAAATTTAACATCGCGACCAGAAACAATAGTCCTAGGCATGCCATGCAACCTAACGACTTCTCTAAAGAAAAAATCCGCAATGTTTGAAGCATCATCGGTTTTATAACAAGCTATAAAATGTGCCATCTTAGAGAATCTATCCACAACAACAAAAATAGAATCCATCCCCTTCTTAGTCCTAGGCAACCCCAAAATAAAGTCCATAGAAATGTCAATCCAAATTCTTTTTAAGAATAGCACGCAAAAGTGTTCCCAAACTTCTATTGACAACTTCTGTTTGTCCATCCGTTTGAGGATGACAAGTAGTAGAAAACAACAATTTTGTGCCAAGTTTAGCCCATAAAGTATTCCAAAAGTAACTCAAGAATTTAACATCGCGACCAGAAACAATAGTCCTAGGCATTCCATGCAACCTAGCGACTTCTCTAAAGAACAAATCCGCAATGTTTGAAGCATCATCGGTTTTATGACAAGCTGTAAAATGTGCCATCTTAGAGAATCTATCCACAACAACAAAAATAGAATCCCTCCCCTTCTTAGTCCTAGGCAACCCCAAAATAAAGTCCATAGAAATGTCAATCCAAGTTCTTTTTGATAATAGCACGCAAAAGTGTTCCCAAAGTTCTATTGACAACTTCAGTTTGTCCATCCGTTGGAGGATGACAAGTAGTAGAAATCAACAATTTTGTGCCAAGTTTAGCCCATAAAGTCTTCCAAAAGTAACTCAAGAATTTAACATCACGACCAGAAACAATAGTCCTAGGCATTCCATGCAACCTAGCGACTTCTCTAAAGAACAAATCCGCAATGTTTGAAGCATCATCGGTTTTAGGACAAGCTATAAAATGTGTCATCTTAGAGAATCTATCCACAACATGCAAAATAAAACCACTCCCCTTCTTAGTCCTCGGCAACCCCAAAATAAAGTCCATTAAAATGTCAATCCAAGTTCTTTTTAAGAATAGCACGCAAAAGTGTTCCCAAAGTTCTATTGACAACTTCAGTTTTTCCATCCGTTTGAAGATGAGAAGTAGTAGAAAACAACAATTTTGTGCCAAGTTTAGCCCATAATGTGGGGACCCGGACGCTAATCATCTTCTTAATCATCTTTGGGATTTAAATATCAATTAAGATAAAACAGGGTCTAAAAATTTTTCTTGTTAAAATACAGTGCGGAAGGTAATGGAAATCTACATAAAATACATATCTATATAAAACTACATCTCAGTAGAAAAGTACAATACTGTACAACCTAAATCTAAGGTTCAAATACTAATTTCAAGTATTAAAATCAAATCTACTCTAAGTCCGGAATCACCACGCTAAACTCGTCTTCTCTCGTCGTCTTCTTGACCCTGATCCTGCCCCACCTGTTGTCATGCACACATACAAAACAAGACAATTGACGGATAACTCCGGTGAGAATAAATCTGTAATAGCCGAGCCCGGTGTACGGTACGGTTTAAGCTTTATTGTGTTAATTGGGTTTATGATTAGTCGTTTATAGTTGTGTTTTGGGCTATAGTATTATTGGTTATTATTTATTTGAGGTATTAGTTGGTGTTGATTGTTCGTTTCAGCGTTTCGGATCGATTTTAGTTGAGTTTGTACTGTTCATTGCCGTGAGTAGAGTGCACCCGCGCTCTTAGATGAGTGCCCCCGCGGTGTACTATTCATGATTTTGGTTTTGGAGGGCCGTGGCATGACCGCACCCGCGGCAGTGCAAGGACCGCACCCGCGGTGTGCACCGCACCCGCGGTAATTGTAGCACCGCACCCGCGGTGATCGTGCATGAGAATTATTTTGGTATGCCGAGAGCATGGCGCACCCGCGGTGCTTGTGTTGGCGCACCCGCGGTGTAAGTATGGGCGAGTTTTTAAGTCACTTTTTTGGGAGTTGTTGGCCATACCTTATCCTATTCCTTCTCTTCTTTACCGATTTTCTCTCCATTAGCAAGGGTTTTCATCCATTTCTTTAGCTTCCTACCTTCGATTCTTGGAGTTATTTGGATTTCCGACTTGAGATCATCGTTCTCCGTGGTATAAGGAAGCTTAGGTAAGTTTTTGGTGTGATTCTAACGAGGTTTTGAGTTAAGGGTTATTTTGGATTTGATGTTTGAGTTGTTTAATGGATTATTTGGCTTGTACTTGTGGATCTAGAGTTGATATTGGTGTTATTTATGGATTATTGTTGTAGGTGGTGTACCAAGAGCTTATTTGAGGTGTTCTATTGGTAGTAAGTGGAATTTCATCCTTTTTGCTCACATGATATTATATGTATTGTGTTTTAAAGGTTTCAAAGTGTTATTCCCTTCCATTGATCCATTGCTATGTATTCATTTCATTGATTATCTATTGGAGGCATTGATGTCTCACTATTGTTAAAAAGGGAATACAAGAAATATTATGAGATTGCGAAACGACGGCCTTAAATGCTATTGAGAATTCAAATGTTTTATTGGATTGATTTATCATAGCCATGGCATTGCATGCAATTAGATGATCATCGACCATAGGCTTTTATCCCCTCACAGTTATCGATTTATATCGATGGGATATTGGCAACCACAGTTACAGATACTATTGATATCAATCCAACCATAGAAAAGAGAAATACCATCGTATTGCTATCTATTGCTATTGCTATTGCTACAGTTATTGCTACAGTATTCATGTTTCAGAGTTGATGGTATTTATGATTTCAAAGTCATGTTTTACAGAGTATACTATGTATCATTGCTATGTAAGAGTTCCACTTGCTGAGATTTATTCTCATTTCAGTTATTTTCATGTGATGCAGATAAGAGCGACGGACCGGGACATTGACTGTGGATGGGGGTCATATGCATACGAAGATTGGAAGGATGATTATTTTGTACCATTTTGTAACATGATCACACTAATGATATTTTGTATTTTGTTATGTCATTGGAATGATCATGTTGTTATTTTGTAAACACTTTTATAAAATGTATGTTGAAACTCCTTCCATGTTTGAAAGAAAATTTTAAATTCCGCTGTATTTTAATTGTATCGGGTCAGGGTGTCACATTTAGTGGTATCAGAGCGGTGTTCTTCGGACCAATGCATATGACTTCGTCTACTTTCAACTGTCCGGGTATGTTTTCTTGCATCTATTCATTGTTATTTATTGATTGGTGTCTTGTGAGCAATTGTAGAGTATGCCTCCTAAGCGTAAGGCGGCAGAGGGTGAGGATAGTTCTTCCTCGAGAGTTGTCGACGAGTTCGGCAAGTTGCTTAAGGAGCAGGCTAAGGTGCATAGCGATCAGATTCAGCAGTTGCTCCGATTGCAAGGAGCAGGTCAGGGTCGAGGCCAAGTGAGAGGTCAAGTTGCTCAGGCTGTTGGCACTGATGCCGTCTTTTCTACTTTCAAGAGAATGGATCCACCGGAATTCGCAGGTAGCACCGATCCTCTAGTTGCTGTCGAGTGGGTCAAGGCGCTTGAAGCTATCTTCGATCATCTCCAGTATGAGGACAAAGACAGGATTAGCTGTGCAGTGTTCATGTTGGTTAAGGCTGCCCGCATTTGGTGGAATGCTACGAAAGTTGGAGTTGATGTTGCGACACTGAAGTGGTCAGAGTTCACTGACTTGTTCTACGACAAGTATTTCCCCGACGCACTTCGAGCGAGGAAGGTTACGGAGTTCTTGGAACTTAGACAGGGGAGCTTGGATGTTGGCCAGTATATTCTGAAGTTTGAGGAGGGTTGCCTATTTGCTCCGTATATTGCTTCGAACGACAAGGACAAAGGCGCTCATTTCATTCGAGGCCTTAGAGCTGAGATTCGTCGTGACATCAACATGTCCAAGGCTGTTACTTTCAAGGATATTGTGTCCAAAGCTTTGTTGGCCGAGCAAGACGAGAAGGACATCGCCAGGGAGAGGCAAGAGAGGCACCAGGCCATTGCTCAGAGAGGCCAGGGTTCTAATCAGAGGGGCAGGGATCGTTTCAAGGGCAAGGGCAAGATGGAGCCGAGTTCCAGACCACCGCCAGTTCCATTTGATCCCGAGAAGCCACTGTGTCCAAAGTGCGGTAAGCATCATCGAGGAGAGTGCAGATTGGGCACTCATACTTGTTTTCGTTGTGGCGCGGCGGGTCACGTTGCTAGGAATTGCCCGAGGGGAGATAGCCAAGGGAAGGTGCAGGGTCGTATCTTTTCCATGACGAAGGAAGGTATTAATCGTGAATCTTCATTGATCCTTAGTACTATTTTGATTTCAGGCAGAGTAGCTACTACTTTGATTGATACTGGTGCTACTCATTCTTTTATGTCTGAATTATTTTTGAGATCTTTGGGTATAGTTCCTTCTATTCTTCCCCTTCATCTTAATGTTGTTTTGCCTTCGGGGGACGTGTTGTACCCGACATCGATTGTCTTTGCGTGCCCTGTTCGTATTGAGGAGCGAGTTGTCTTCGCTGATTTGATTGTTATCCCTATGGTTGCTTTCGACGTTATTCTTGGCATGGATTGGCTTTCGACTTACCGTGCAGTTATCGATTGTGTTGCTAAGAAGGTGACTTTTGCAGATGATGGCCAGGGAGGAGCGCTCGCCAGTGCAGGTACTTCGCTGGTCCTTCCTTTTATTTCTTGTCTTGAGGCTGAGAGATTGTTGTGTAGAGGTTGCGATGGAATTCTTGCTTCTATTGTGGATGTTGATAGATTGATTAAGTTGAATGTAGATGATATTGATGTGGTGAGGGAGTTTGCTGATGTGTTTGAGGATGATGTTCCGGGTTTGCCGCCGGATAGGGATGTTGAGTTTGTGATCGATTTAGCTCCAGGTACGGTTCCTATCTCTAAGGCTCCGTACAGGATGGCCCCTACCGAGATGAAGGAGTTGAAGACTCAGTTGCAGGATCTTTTAGACAAAGGCTTTATTCGTCCGAGTTCTTCGCCTTGGGGAGCTCCGGTTCTGTTTGTCAAGAAGAAGGATGGTTCCTTGCGGCTGTGTATCGACTACAGGGAGCTCAACAAAGTGACTGTCAAGAACAAGTATCCGTTGCCTCGGATAGATGATTTGTTTGATCAGCTCCATGGTGCCACTGTGTTCTCGAAGATTGATCTTCGGTCTGGCTACTATCAGTTGAAGGTTAGGGAGTCTGATATCCCTAAGACAGCTTTCCGGACCAGGTATGGTCACTATGAGTTTCTTGTCATGTCTTTTGGGTTGACCAATGCCCCTTCAGTCTTCATGGACCTGATGAACCGTGTGTTCAAGCCTTATCTGGATAGCTTCGTCATTGTCTTCATTGACGATATCTTGATCTATTCCAAATCCAGAGAGCTT
Source organism: Primulina eburnea (assembly GCF_022965805.1). NCBI lineage: Eukaryota > Viridiplantae > Streptophyta > Magnoliopsida > Lamiales > Gesneriaceae > Primulina > Primulina eburnea. Next base: position 222,617 of record NW_027331385.1, on the reverse strand, counting down.
CATGCAGAGCATCTCAGAGTTGTTCTTCAGTTGTTGCGAGAGAAGAGGTTGTTTGCCAAGCTGAAGAAGTGTGAGTTTTGGCTAGATCAGATTTCTTTTCTAGGCCATGTGGTTTCGAGAGATGGCATTGCTGTTGATCCATTGAAGATAGAGGCGATTCAGAGTTGGCCTATTCCTACCACTGTTTCTGAGGTACGCAGTTTCCTCGGTTTGGCGGGTTACTATCGTCGTTTCATTTCAGGTTTCTCTAAGATTGCCCTGCCATTGTCCAATCTGACGAGGAAGACTGTGAAGTTCGAGTGGTCTATTGATTGCCAGAGTGCATTTCAGGAGTTGAAGGACAGATTGACGACAGCTCCTGTTCTTTCTTTGCCCAGTGGTTCAGAGGACTTTGTTGTCTTTACCGATGCGTCGAAGAGAGGCCTTGGTGCAGTGTTGATGCAGCGAGGTAAGGTCATTGCCTATGCGTCTCGCCAGTTGAAGGATTATGAGAAGAATTATCCGACGCATGATTTGGAGCTCGCAGCTGTGGTTTTCGCCCTGAAGATTTGGAGACATTATCTGTATGGCGAAAAGTGTGAGATCTTTACAGACCACAAGAGTTTGAAGTATTTGTTCTCGCAGAAAGAGCTCAACATGCGACAGAGGAGGTGGTTAGAGCTTGTCAAGGATTACGATGTGACGATCAGTTATCACCCAGGGAAGGCGAATGTGGTGGCTGATGCTTTGAGCCGCAAATCGAGTGCTTCTTTGAGTTCTTTGATTCAGAGACCATTGTTGATGGATTTGCAGAGAGAGGAGATTGATCTAGTGATTCCAGGTACCATTGCTCGTTTTTCAGCGTTGGTCCATTCGAGATATTGGACAGAGTTGGTGACCGAGCCTACAGATTAGCCCTACCGCCCGATCTTGACAGAGTCCATAATGTGTTTCACGTATCGATGCTCAGGAAGTATGTTGCAGATCCTTCCCATGTTCTTCGCCACGAGCCATTGGACTTGACGCCGAATTTGACTTACCATGAGATTCCGATTCAGATTCTGGATCGCACAGTTAGAGTTCTGAGGAACAAAGAGATCGGCATCGTTAAAGTCCTTTGGAGGAACCATTTGATTGAGGAGGCTACGTGGGAACCAGAGACTGAGATGAGAGAGAGGTATCCTGAGTTGTTCGTGCCGTGACGTCAATTTCGAGGACGAAATTCCTCTAAGGAGGGGAGATTGTAATAGCCGAGCCCGGTGTACGGTACGGTTTAAGCTTTATTGTGTTAATTGGGTTTATGATTAGTCGTTTATAGTTGTGTTTTGGGCTATAGTATTATTGGTTATTATTTATTTGAGGTATTAGTTGGTGTTGATTGTTCGTTTCAGCGTTTCGGATCGATTTTAGTTGAGTTTGTACTGTTCATTGCCGTGAGTAGAGTGCACCCGCGCTCTTAGATGAGTGCCCCCGCGGTGTACTATTCATGATTTTGGTTTTGGAGGGCCGTGGCATGACCGCACCCGCGGCAGTGCAAGGACCGCACCCGCGGTGTGCACCGCACCCGCGGTAATTGTAGCACCGCACCCGCGGTGATCGTGCATGAGAATTATTTTGGTATGCCGAGAGCATGGCGCACCCGCGGTGCTTGTGTTGGCGCACCCGCGGTGTAAGTATGGGCGAGTTTTTAAGTCACTTTTTTGGGAGTTGTTGGCCATACCTTATCCTATTCCTTCTCTTCTTTACCGATTTTCTCTCCATTAGCAAGGGTTTTCATCCATTTCTTTAGCTTCCTACCTTCGATTCTTGGAGTTATTTGGATTTCCGACTTGAGATCATCGTTCTCCGTGGTATAAGGAAGCTTAGGTAAGTTTTTGGTGCGATTCTAACGAGGTTTTGAGTTAAGGGTTATTTTGGATTTGATGTTTGAGTTGTTTAATGGATTATTTGGCTTGTACTTGTGGATCTAGAGTTGATATTGGTGTTATTTATGGATTATTGTTGTAGGTGGTGTACCAAGAGCTTATTTGAGGTGTTCTATTGGTAGTAAGTGGAATTTCATCCTTTTTGCTCACATGATATTATATGTATTGTGTTTTAAAGGTTTCAAAGTGTTATTCCCTTCCATTGATCCATTGCTATGTATTCATTTCATTGATTATCTATTGGAGGCATTGATGTCTCACTATTGTTAAAAAGGGAATACAAGAAATATTATGAGATTGCGAAACGACGGCCTTAAATGCTATTGAGAATTCAAATGTTTTATTGGATTGATTTATCATAGCCATGGCATTGCATGCAATTAGATGATCATCGACCATAGGCTTTTATCCCCTCACAGTTATCGATTTATATCGATGGGATATTGGCAACCACAGTTACAGATACTATTGATATCAATCCAACCATAGAAAAGAGAAATACCATCGTATTGCTATCTATTGCTATTGCTATTGCTACAGTTATTGCTACAGTATTCATGTTTCAGAGTTGATGGTATTTATGATTTCAAAGTCATGTTTTACAGAGTATACTATGTATCATTGCTATGTAAGAGTTCCACTTGCTGAGATTTATTCTCATTTCAGTTATTTTCATGTGATGCAGATAAGAGCGACGGACCGGGACATTGACTGTGGATGGGGGTCATATGCATACGAAGATTGGAAGGATGATTATTTTGTACCATTTTGTAACATGATCACACTAATGATATTTTGTATTTTGTTATGTCATTGGAATGATCATGTTGTTATTTTGTAAACACTTTTATAAAATATATGTTGAAACTCCTTCCATGTTTGAAAGAAAATTTTAAATTCCGCTGTATTTTAATTGTATCGGGTCAGGGTGTCACAAAATCCCAGTATAAAACATGGTAAACATGTATATACACATAAGGATTCATGGAACATGCTGTCATGAATAAAGCAAAGACAATAGTAATAGATTTCATCATCTATGAACTCTCATCTAACTAAACATGCAATTCAAATCAGATAAACATGCATGTAAATAGTCTGAATCATGAAACATGCTGTCATGATTGAAAGTAATAACAATAGGTTCCATAGTCTATGAACCCAATTCATCTACGCATGCTGTTCTAATCAAATCATGTCTAGACTTGACTCAACTATAACTCTAGGGATCCCGGGGTGAATAAGACGTCACTGGCTGTCACCTACCCAACCACTCGGGGCGACTGTACGTCTTATTCCTAGACTTCGGTCCGAGCTGTATCGACGGCTGGCAATAGGAGTAATGGCTACTCCTAAGTTGAGATACACCGAACGTCTAGAAGTCTGACAATGGCTGTCAAGACTTTCCTATCTTAAATGCAATGAATAACAATCTGTAAACAAAGCATAATCGTATTCATAACTGAATACCACCATTATCTTACATGCTTGAATACAATTCTATAATCAAAGCATAATCAGGTAACAATATAAACAATAATCTAGTATGTGATTTTCATTGGGAAACTCAAATTAATCTAATTTGAGTTATGCTTCCCGAATATCACATGAATTATACCTTTGTCGTCCCTGTCTGACGAAGACGATGTCTCCAATCTGTCCATATCAAATCTGAAATGAGAATATCGAATACACTGTATCAGTGACTAACTCAATACACAATCTGTTCTGATCAATACTCAACTCTGTATATAATCTGATCAATATCGAACCAGATACAATCTAATCCATATCAACAATATCACAATACAATCGAATTCATTTCTGAATCTAAACAATCTGACTCAACTGATGTTTCAACGGTACACAATACAGTCTTGATAACCCCGTCAATTCAAACATCACAGATATAATACTGGAACTCCTAATCTGTGTCAATAGAATTCATACTCTGAATACTAACACAATTCTGATATCAAAATATCAATCAATATATTTCACAATTCATAACAATTGCATAACCAGTCTATTCTGAAATCTGACTTCGATTATACAATTTATATGGTAGCAGAAACACCATATCTGAATCATATTAAATTCTAGCAACATCATATTCTCAAAACATCTCAAAACGTAACGAAACTTACGTCCTTGTGTAGCTATAGAAGGGAGGAGCACGCTACCGTGTTCGAATTTGAATTCTGGTGCACGGATTCCTCACAAATCAATTTAGAACCTCACGAAGACAAGTTTTTTATCCAACCTTCGATTTCTGCTTCTTCCTCCTCTGAAAGACTCGAGTTCCAATGATATATATACTACATGCAAAGCTGGGAAACGTGGCTTATTTCTTCATGCAACACGCATGACCGCAGGTGCGGTGAGCGTAGCAGCGCGGGTGCGCTCAAGCGGTGATCTATATCCAAAATGTTCGAAGCAAAGGCCGCGGGTGCGCTGCCTACAAGACCGCAGGTGCGGTGTCATCAGCGCGGGTGCGCTCCATCTAATACCGCAGGTGCGGTGTGGCTACGGGCTTTGCACTACATTTTCTGCACACGCCCCGCGGGGGCGGTCGTGCTAGCACCGCGGGTGCGGTCGTGCAAACTTCTAAATTCTAGTTTTCTTATCATGCCACACCTGGTTTCTCAAGTCTTTCCTTCCCTCATTGCATGTCATGCATTCTCATATCTTCCGAGCCTCCCGTTAATGAAGATTAATAATCTTGATTTAACAATTCTATAATTCTCGGGCATTACACATAAAGTATTCCAAAAGTAACTCAAGAATTTAACATCGCGACCAGAAACAATAGTCCTAGGCATTCAATGCAACCTAGCGACTTCTCTAAAGAACAAATCCGCAATGTTAGAAGCATCATCGGTTTTATGACAAGCTATAAAATGTGCCATCTTAGAGAATCTATCCACAACAACAAAAATAGAATCCATCCCCTTCTTAGTCCTAGGCAACCCCAAAATAAAGTCCATAGAAATGTCAATCCAAGTTCTTTTTAAGAATAGCACGCAAAATTGTTCTCAAAGTTCTATTGACAACTTCAGTTTGTCCATCCGTTTGAGGATGACAAGTAGTAGAAAACAACAATTTTGTGCCAAGTTTAGCCCATAAAGTATTCCAAAAGTAACTCAAAAATTTAACATCGCGACCAGAAACAATAGTCCTAGGCATGCCATGCAACCTAACGACTTCTCTAAAGAAAAAATCCGCAATGTTTGAAGCATCATCGGTTTTATAACAAGCTATAAAATGTGCCATCTTAGAGAATCTATCCACAACAACAAAAATAGAATCCATCCCCTTCTTAGTCCTAGGCAACCCCAAAATAAAGTCCATAGAAATGTCAATCCAAATTCTTTTTAAGAATAGCACGCAAAAGTGTTCCCAAACTTCTATTGACAACTTCTGTTTGTCCATCCGTTTGAGGATGACAAGTAGTAGAAAACAACAATTTTGTGCCAAGTTTAGCCCATAAAGTATTCCAAAAGTAACTCAAGAATTTAACATCGCGACCAGAAACAATAGTCCTAGGCATTCCATGCAACCTAGCGACTTCTCTAAAGAACAAATCCGCAATGTTTGAAGCATCATCGGTTTTATGACAAGCTGTAAAATGTGCCATCTTAGAGAATCTATCCACAACAACAAAAATAGAATCCCTCCCCTTCTTAGTCCTAGGCAACCCCAAAATAAAGTCCATAGAAATGTCAATCCAAGTTCTTTTTGATAATAGCACGCAAAAGTGTTCCCAAAGTTCTATTGACAACTTCAGTTTGTCCATCCGTTGGAGGATGACAAGTAGTAGAAATCAACAATTTTGTGCCAAGTTTAGCCCATAAAGTCTTCCAAAAGTAACTCAAGAATTTAACATCACGACCAGAAACAATAGTCCTAGGCATTCCATGCAACCTAGCGACTTCTCTAAAGAACAAATCCGCAATGTTTGAAGCATCATCGGTTTTAGGACAAGCTATAAAATGTGTCATCTTAGAGAATCTATCCACAACATGCAAAATAAAACCACTCCCCTTCTTAGTCCTCGGCAACCCCAAAATAAAGTCCATTAAAATGTCAATCCAAGTTCTTTTTAAGAATAGCACGCAAAAGTGTTCCCAAAGTTCTATTGACAACTTCAGTTTTTCCATCCGTTTGAAGATGAGAAGTAGTAGAAAACAACAATTTTGTGCCAAGTTTAGCCCATAATGTGGGGACCCGGACGCTAATCATCTTCTTAATCATCTTTGGGATTTAAATATCAATTAAGATAAAACAGGGTCTAAAAATTTTTCTTGTTAAAATACAGTGCGGAAGGTAATGGAAATCTACATAAAATACATATCTGTATAAAACTACATCTCAGTAGAAAAGTACAATACTGTACAACCTAAATCTAAGGTTCAAATACTAATTTCAAGTATTAAAATCAAATCTACTCTAAGTCCGGAATCACCACGCTAAACTCGTCTTCTCTCGTCGTCTTCTTGACCCTGATCCTGCCCCACCTGTTGTCATGCACACATACAAAACAAGACAATTGCCGGATAACTCCGGTGAGAATAAATCCCAGTATAAAACATGGTAAACATGTATATACACATAAGGATTCATGGAACATGCTGTCATGAATAAAGCAAAGACAATAGTAATAGATTTCATCATCTATGAACTCTCATCTAACTAAACATGCAATTCAAATCAGATAAACATGCATGTAAATAGTCTGAATCATGAAACATGCTGTCATGATTGAAAGTAATAACAATAGGTTCCATAGTCTATGAACCCAATTCATCTACGCATGCTGTTCTAATCAAATCATGTCTAGACTTGACTCAACTATAACTCTAGGGATCCCGGGGTGAATAAGACGTCACTGGCTGTCACCTACCCAACCACTCGGGGCGACTGTACGTCTTATTCCTAGACTTCGGTCCGAGCTGTATCGACGGCTGGCAATAGGAGTAATGGCTACTCCTAAGTTGAGATACACCGAACGTCTAGAAGTCTGACAATGGCTGTCAAGACTTTCCTATCTTAAATGCAATGAATAACAATCTGTAAACAAAGCATAATCGTATTCATAACTGAATACCACCATTATCTTACATGCTTGAATACAATTCTATAATCAAAGCATAATCAGGTAACAATATAAACAATAATCTAGTATGTGATTTTCATTGGGAAACTCAAATTAATCTAATTTGAGTTATGCTTCCCGAATATCACATGAATTATACCTTTGTCGTCCCTGTCTGACGAAGACGATGTCTCCAATCTGTCCATATCAAATCTGAAATGAGAATATCGAATACACTGTATCAGTGACTAACTCAATACACAATCTGTTCTGATCAATACTCAACTCTGTATATAATCTGATCAATATCGAACCAGATACAATCTAATCCATATCAACAATATCACAATACAATCGAATTCATTTCTGAATCTAAACAATCTGACTCAACTGATGTTTCAACGGTACACAATACAGTCTTGATAACCCCGTCAATTCAAACATCACAGATATAATACTGGAACTCCTAATCTGTGTCAATAGAATTCATACTCTGAATACTAACACAATTCTGATATCAAAATATCAATCAATATATTTCACAATTCATAACAATTGCATAACCAGTCTATCCTGAAATCTGACTTCGATTATACAATTTATATGGTAGCAGAAACACCATATCTGAATCATATTAAATTCTAGCAACATCATATTCTCAAAACATCTCAAAACGTAACGAAACTTACGTCCTTGTGTAGCTATAGAAGGGAGGAGCACGCTACCGTGTTCGAATTTGAATTCTGGTGCACGGATTCCTCACAAATCAATTTAGAACCTCACGAAGACAAGTTTTTTATCCAACCTTCGATTTCTGCTTCTTCCTCCTCTGAAAGACTCGAGTTCCAATGATATATATACTACATGCAAAGCTGGGAAACGTGGCTTATTTCTTCATGCAACACGCATGACCGCGGGTGCGGTGAGCGTAGCAGCGCGGGTGCGCTCAAGCGGTGATCTATATCCAAAATGTTCGAAGCAAAGGCCGCGGGTGCGCTGCCTACAAGACCGCAGGTGCGGTGTCATCAGCGCGGGTGCGCTCCATCTAATACCGCAGGTGCGGTGTGGCTACGGGCTTTGCACTACATTTTCTGCACACGCCCCGCGGGGGCGGTCGTGCTAGCACCGCGGGTGCGGTCGTGCAAACTTCTAAATTCTAGTTTTCTTATCATGCCACACCTGGTTTCTCAAGTCTTTCCTTCCCTCATTGCATGTCATGCATTCTCATATCTTCCGAGCCTCCCGTTAATGAAGATTAATAATCTTGGTTTAACAATTCTATAATTCTCGGGCATTACACATAAAGTATTCCAAAAGTAACTCAAGAATTTAACATCGCGACCAGAAACAATAGTCCTAGGCATTCAATGCAACCTAGCGACTTCTCTAAAGAACAAATCCGCAATGTTAGAAGCATCATCGGTTTTATGACAAGCTATAAAATGTGCCATCTTAGAGAATCTATCCACAACAACAAAAATAGAATCCATCCCCTTCTTAGTCCTAGGCAACCCCAAAATAAAGTCCATAGAAATGTAAATCCAAGTTCTTTTTAAGAATAGAACGCAAAACTGTTCTCAAAGTTCTATTGACAACTTTAGTTTGTCCATCCGTTTGAGGATGACAAGTAGTACAAAACAACAATTTTGTGCCAAGTTTAGCCCATAAAGTATTCCAAAAGTAACTCAAAAATTTAACATCGCGACCAGAAACAATAGTCCTAGGCATGCCATGCAACCTAACGACTTCTCTAAAGAAAAAATCCGCAATGTTTGAAGCATCATCGGTTTTATAACAAGCTATAAAATGTGCCATCTTAGAGAATCTACCCACAACAAAAAAAAATAGAATCCCTCCCCTTCTTAGTCCTAGGCAACCCCAAAATAAAGTCCATAGAAATGTCAATCCAAGTTTTTTTTAAGAATAGCACGCAAAAGTGTTCTCAAAGTTCTATTGACAACTTCAGTTTGTCCATCCGTTTGAGGATGACAAGTAGTAGAAAACAACAATTTTGTGCCAAGTTTAGCCCATAAAGTATTCCAAAAGTAACTCAAAAATTTAACATCGCGACCAAAAACAATAGTCCTAGGCATGCCATGCAACCTAACGACTTCTCTAAAGAAAAAATCCGCAATGTTTGAAGCATCATCGGTTTTATAACAAGCTATAAAATGTGCCATCTTAGAGAATCTATCCACAACAACAAAAATAGAATCCATCCCCTTCTTAGTCCTAGGCAACCCCAAAATAAAGTCCATAGAAATGTCAATCCAAGTTCTTTTTAAGAATAGCACGCAAAATTGTTCTCAAAGTTCTATTGACAACTTCAGTTTGTCCATCCGTTTGAGGATGACAAGTAGTAGAAAATAACAATTTTGTGCCAAGTTTAGCCCATAAAGTATTCCAAAAGTAACTCAAAAATTTAACATCGCGACCAGAAACAATAGTCCTAGGCATGCCATGCAACCTAACGACTTCTCTAAAGAAAAAATCCGCAATGTTTGAAGCATCATCGGTTTTATAACAAGCTATAAAATGTGCCATCTTAGAGAATCTATCCACAACAACAAAAATAGAATCCATCCCCTTCTTAGTCCTAGGCAACCCCAAAATAAAGTCCATAGAAATGTCAATCCAAATTCTTTTTAAGAATAGCACGCAAAAGTGTTCCCAAACTTCTATTGACAACTTCTGTTTGTCCATCCGTTTGAGGATGACAAGTAGTAGAAAACAACAATTTTGTGCCAAGTTTAGCCCATAAAGTATTCCAAAAGTAACTCAAGAATTTAACATCGCGACCAGAAACAATAGTCCTAGGCATTCCATGCAACCTAGCGACTTCTCTAAAGAACAAATCCGCAATGTTTGAAGCATCATCGGTTTTATGACAAGCTGTAAAATGTGCCATCTTAGAGAATCTATCCACAACAACAAAAATAGAATCCCTCCCCTTCTTAGTCCTAGGCAACCCCAAAATAAAGTCCATAGAAATGTCAATCCAAGTTCTTTTTGATAATAGCACGCAAAAGTGTTCCCAAAGTTCTATTGACAACTTCAGTTTGTCCATCCGTTGGAGGATGACAAGTAGTAGAAATCAACAATTTTGTGCCAAGTTTAGCCCATAAAGTCTTCCAAAAGTAACTCAAGAATTTAACATCACGACCAGAAACAATAGTCCTAGGCATTCCATGCAACCTAGCGACTTCTCTAAAGAACAAATCCGCAATGTTTGAAGCATCATCGGTTTTAGGACAAGCTATAAAATGTGTCATCTTAGAGAATCTATCCACAACAAGCAAAATAAAACCACTCCCCTTCTTAGTCCTCGGCAACCCCAAAATAAAGTCCATTAAAATGTCAATCCAAGTTCTTTTTAAGAATAGCACGCAAAAGTGTTCCCAAAGTTCTATTGACAACTTCAGTTTGTCCATCCGTTTGAAGATGAGAAGTAGTAGAAAACAACAATTTTGTTCCAAGTTTAGCCCATAATGTGGGGACCCGGACGCTAATCATCTTCTTAATCATCTTTGGGATTTAAATATCAATTAAGATAAAATAGGGTCTAAAAATTTTTCTTGTTAAAATACAGTGCGGAAGGTAATGACAATCTACATAAAATACATATCTGTATAAAACTACATCTCAGTAGAAAAGTACAATACTGTACAACCTAAATCTAAGGTTCAAATACTAATTTCAAGTATTAAAATCAAATCTACTCTAAGTCCGGAATCACCACGCTAAACTCGTCTTCTCTCGTCGTCTTCTTGACCCTGATCCTGCCCCACCTGTTGTCATGCACACATACAAAACAAGACAACAGCCGGATAACTCCGGTGAGAATAAATCTCAGTATAAAACATGGTAAACATGTATATACACATAAGGATTCATGGAACATGCTGTCATGAATAAAAGCAAAGACAATAGTAATAGATTTCATCATCTATGAACTCTCATCTAACTAAACATGCAATTCAAATCAGATAAACATGCATGTAAATAGTCTGAATCATGAAACATGCTGTCATGATTGAAAGTAATAACAATAGGTTCCATAGTCTATGAACCCAATTCATCTACGCATGCTGTTCTAATCAAATCATGTCTAGACTTGACTCAACTATAACTCTAGGGATCCCGGGGTGAATAAGACGTCACTGGCTGTCACCTACCCAACCACTCGGGGCGACTGTACGTCTTATTCCTAGACTTCGGTCCGAGCTGTATCGACGGCTGGCAATAGGAGTAATGGCTACTCCTAAGTTGAGATACACCGAACGTCTAGAAGTCTGACAATGGCTGTCAAGACTTTCCTATCTTAAATGCAATGAATAACAATCTGTAAACAAAGCATAATCGTATTCATAACTGAATACCACCATTATCTTACATGCTTGAATACAATTCTATAATCAAAGCATAATCAGGTAACAATATAAACAATAATCTAGTATGTGATTTTCATTGGGAAACTCAAATTAATCTAAGTTCTTTTTAAGAATAGCACGCAAAAGTTTTCCCAAAGTTCTATTGACAACTTCAGTTTGTTCATCCGTTTGAGGATGACAAGTAGTAGAAAACAACAATTTTGTGCCAAGTTTAGCCCATAAAGTATTCCAAAAGTAACTCAAAAATTTAACATCGTGACCAGAAACAATAGTCCTAGGCATGCCATGCAACCTAACGACTTCTCTAAAGAAAAAATCCGCAATGTTTGAAGCATCATCGGTTTTATAACAAGCTATAAAATGTGCCATCTTAGAGAATCTACCCACAACAACAAAAATAGAATCCCTCCCCTTCTTAGTCCTAGGCAACCCCAAAATAAAGTCCATAAAAAAGTCAATCCAAGTTCTTTTTAAGAATAGCACGCAAAAGTGTTCTCAAAGTTCTATTGACAACTTCTGTTTGTCCATCCGTTTGAGGATGACAAGTAGTAGAAAACAACAATTTTGTGCCAAGTTTAGCCCATAAAGTATTCCAAAAGTAACTCAAGAATTTAACATCGCGACCAGAAACAATAGTCCTAGGCATTCCATGCAACCTAGCGACTTCTCTAAAGAACAAATCCGCAATGTTTGAAGCATCATCGGTTTTATGACAAGCTGTAAAATGTGCCATCTTAGAGAATCTATCCACAACAACAAAAATAGAATCCCTCCCCTTCTTAGTCCTAGGCAACCCCAAAATAAAGTCCATAGAAATGTCAATCCAAGTTCTTTTTAATAATAGCACACAAAAGTGTTCCCAAAGTTCTATTGACAACTTCAGTTTGTCCATCCGTTGGAGGATGACAAGTAGTAGAAATCAACAATTTTGTGCCAAGTTTAGCCCATAAAGTCTTCCAAAAGTAACTAAAGAATTTAACATCGCGACCAGAAATAATAGTCCTAGGCATGCCATGCAACCTAACGACTTCTCTAAAGAACAAATCCGCAATGTTTGAAGCATCATCGGTTTTATGACAAGCTATAAAATTGTGTCATCTTAGAGAATCTATCCACAACAAGCAAAATAAAACCACTCCCCTTCTTAGTCCTCGTCAACCCCAAAATAAAGTCCATCAAAATGTCAATCCAAGTTCTTTTTAAGAATAGCACGCAAAAGTGTTGTAATAGCCGAGCCCGGTGTACGGTACGGTTTAAGCTTTATTGTGTTTATTGGGTTTTATGATTTAGATGTTAGAGTTGTGTTTTGGGCCATAGTATTATTGGTTATTATTGTTTTGAGGTATTAGATGTTGTTGATTGTTCGTTTCAATGTTTCGGATCGATTTTAGTTGATTGAGTACTGTTCATTGCCGTGGCTTGAGTGCACCCGCGCTCTTAGAGGAGTGCCCCCGCGGTGTACTGTTCATCATTTTAGAATTTGAAGGCCGTGGCATCACCGCACCCGCGGCAGTGTAAGCACCACACCCGCGGTAATTGCAGCACCGCACCCGCGGTCATCGTGCATGGGAATTTTGTTGGAATGCCGTGAGCTTAGCGCACCCGCGGTGCTTGTGTGACCGCACCCGCGGTGTAAGTATGGGCGAGATATTTAGTACCTTTTTGATTGAGTTGACTTCATTTCTACCTTATCTTATCTTCATTTTCGAGATTTCCTCTCTAGTTCCAAGGGTTTTCCTCCATTTCTTTTGCTTCCTACCTGTGATTCTTGGAGTTATTTGGATTTCCGACTTGAGATCGACGCTCTCCGTGGTATAAGGAAGCTTATGTAAGTTTTTGGTGCGATTCTATTAAGGTTTTGAGTTAAGGGTTGACTTGGGCTTGATGTTTGAGTTGGTTAATGGATTATTTGACTTGTAGTTGTGGATATAGAGTTGATATTGGTGTTGTTTATGGATTATTGTTGTAGGTGGTGTACCAAGAGTTAGTTTGGAGGTGTTCTATTGGTTTGTAAGTGGAATTTCATCCTTGTTGCTCACATGATATTATATGTATTGTGTTTTAAAGGTTTCAAAGTGTTATTCCCTTCAATTGATTCATTGTTATGTATTGATTCCATTGCTATGTTCATTGGAGACAATTGATGTCTCAACTATTGTTAAAAAGGGAATACAAGAGTAAAGATAGAGTTTGCGAAACGACGGCTTTAAATGTTATTCAGAGTTCAAATGTTTTATTGGATTGATTAATCATAGTCAGAGCATTGCATGCAATTAGATGATCATCGACCATAGGCTTTTATCCTTCAGAGTTATCGGTTTATATCGATAGGGATATTAGCACCAGAGCAGAGATACTATTGATATCAATCCAACCAGAGAAAAGGGAATACCATCTTATTGCTATCTTATTGATATGCTATTGCTACAGTTATTGCTACAGTATTTATGTTTCAGAGTTGATGGTATTTATGATTTCAAAGTCATGTTTTACAGAGTATACTATGTATCATTGCTATGTTAGAGTTCCACTTGCTGAGATTTATTCTCATTTCAGTTTATTCATGTGATGCAGATCAGAGTGGAGGCCCTGGACGTTGATTGTGGATAGGGGTCATATGCATGCACCGTTGGAAGGAAGATTTTGGCATGATCATAGGAATGATATTTTGTATTTTGTTATGTCATTTAAATGATCATGTATTGCTATTTTGTAAACATTTTTATGAAATGTATTTTGAAACTCCTTCCATTTGAAAGAAAATTTTAAATTCCGCTGTATTTTAATTGTAACGGGTCAGGGTGTCACATTTAGTGGTATCAGAGCGGTGTTCTTCGGACCAATGCATATGACTTCGTCTACTTTCAACTGTCCGGGTATGTTTTCTTTGCATCTATCTATTCATTGTTATCTATTGATTGGTGTCTTGTGAGAAATTGTAGAGTATGCCTCCTGATATGAATCTTGATACGAATAAATAGCAAACACGATTAAAAATAAATCGCACCCTCTATTCAATTACGATATTAAGATTCGTGTGTTTTTCCCGATCTTTTGAATCAAGTAATATGTGATATTCGCCTCTAAACTAGCAAGAGTTTAGCAACAAATAAACACGAGGATAAACAATCGAAACTATACGAACCTTCGAAGAACTTTGCCTACGACAATCTGCACAAGCAACGATCGACAAACGCCACAAAGTTAAAAACTTTGATAAGTTTGATTTGATTTGACAAAGCTTGGCTTTGAAAAGTTGAGAGAAAATTCTCAAAAGTTTTGATAAACTCAAAATAAAATATGTATTGTGTCTAATTTTTCGTCCAACATAGTCAATATATCAAAAGATATCAAGAAATCTAGTCTCCCAAAATAATAAAACTCTAGAAAAGGAAATAAATCCGCGCAGAAAACGCTAGGCACGGACCCCGTGCAGACCTCCGTGTTTGGGTCCGTGTACATACTGTACTAATCTTCAGCCTGGATCAAGGGACACGGACCCCGTGCTCACCTCCGTGTACGGGTCCGTGTAGACACTGTATTCGCCAACTTCAAAGGGCACGGACCCCGTGCCTGGGTCCGTCTCCAGGTCCGTGCAGGCACTGGATTTGCTCATCTTGGGTTGTGAAGGACACGGACCCCGTGTACAGGTCCGTGTACACGTCCGTGTAGCCTCGGGTTTTTCCAACAATGCTTGAATGATTTTCTTTTGGTTCCCAAACGCCACTCCCATGAATTTCCATGCCTTCCTCGGCGCGTAGCTGTCCATGATCGCATCATCCTCCCCTTCTTGAAAAGGATTTGTCCTCAAATCCGTGCTACCTACACAAAAAGGATTTGTCCTCAAACCCTAGCCTAGTTGCTATCTTCATACATGCAAGACCCTCGTTACGACACCATTCGACATACCTTTTTATATGTAACCAACATAGAAATGCATGCATCTTATCAATAATGAAATCATAACAATATGCATCACTAGCGAGTAACTCATAAAACGAGCATAACATGAACAACTTAGTCTCCTTAAAAATATATTCATCATGGACAAAGAAATTCTTATAGTCATTCATGCTCTTCCCAAAGTCTTCATCAAACAAGTAGGAATCATGCAAATAGAACACACTAAATGTACTATCCCTGTCTTCATTCAACTCACCACATGAATTTAATCCTAATGCACATAGGTCATTGCCATGACAAAGTGTCAATTGGACAATCTTGGAACACTCAAAATCAATAACATTTGAATCTAATTCATGCAATGCATATTCATTCTCAATAATATGACACTTAGGTAACAAGACTAAACCACATTCACATCCTCTAAGCATCACATTTTCAACTTGTCCCCATAATTCTTGAAAACAAAACAACAATGAATTAAGGTAAGGGAGAAAATCATACCTCTCGGATGTTGCGGTGACAACTAACCTTACCTCATTGCTATGGCTCTTGAATCCACATGGTTCATCCCATCGTATCCTCGCACCAACAACACTTGCTAGCCTCCCTATCATAACATCAATAGAATCCTGCAAAGAAAAATTAACAATGCTCGGGATTGAACCGGCGATATCATCACAATATGGATAAACCACTTTGTACAAAGGTACATGTAATGGTTTATGCAATAATAAGCAACTCTCATCCTCACTCTTTTCACTCCTTTGGGCCATCAAATTATTTTTTATTTCTTTTTCTTTGGCCTCTTTTCCTCTCTCTTTTTTCTTTTCTATGGTCATCTCACTCTTTTGTTCACTCTTTCTTTCGACCATATAATTTTCTTTTTCTTTTTCTAAGGCCATCTCACTCTTTTGGACACTCTTTTTTTCGGCCTCATCTCTTTTTCTTTTCTTTAATTGATCCTCAAGTATTTGTTTTGGTGACAAAGGAAGCAATACAATTGGTTCTTTGTTTAGGACAAATGAGTACCTATTCTTGAAACCATCATGTGTTACCTTCCTATCGAATTGCCAAGGTCTACCCAACAAGATATGACAAGCATGCATAGGCACAACATCGCATAACACCTCATCAACGTACTTCCCAATCGAAAATGCAACTAGAACTTGCCCATTCACTTTTACCTCAGCACAATCATTCAACCATTGAAGCCTATATGGTTGTGGATGTTTCAAAATAGGCAAATTCAACTTCTCCACCATCTCACAACTAGCTACATTGGTACAACTCCCTCCATCTATAATGACATTGCAAACCTTTTCATTTACAAAGCATCTAGTATGAAACAAGTTCCCCCTTTGATTGGTCTCCTCCTCCTCGACTTGGCCAATCATGATACGCCTAGTCACCAATGATTCTCCTACAACCGCCTCATATCCCTCATCGGGATCCTCCAATGCAGGCATATCATCATCACTACCCTCGCTTTGGGACTCATACCCACCATAACCATTCAAAACCATCACTCTTTTATTAGGACATTCACTAGCAATGTGACCCAACCCTTGACATCTAAAGCATTTAGTATCCCTAGAACGATTAGAAGGAGTTTCAGATTTACCTTGGACTCCTTGTTTAGGCGCCTCTTGCTTAGTGTCAAATCTTGGCTTGGCCCCCACTTTATTTTCCTCATGCTTCACAACATTGGATTGCCAAGAAGAAGACGAACCCCCGGTTTGGTTGGTGCGACCAACTCCACGTCTTTTGAGTTGTTGCTCCACCTTTATGGCCATTTGCACCATTTCGTCTAGATCTAAGTAGTGCCGAAGCTCCACTTGATCTTGAATCTCCCTGTTCAAACCACAAAGAAAACGAGCCATAGTTGCTTCATTATCCTCCTCAGTATTTGCCCTAATCATGAGTACTTCCATCTCCTTATAGTAGTCCTCAACACTCTTCAACCCTTGCCTCAAAGTTTGTAACCTCTTAAACATCTCCCTATAGTAATGGTTAGGCACAAACCTCTTCTTCATTACACTCTTCATCTCATCCCAAGATTCAATAGGCCTCTCATTATACTTTCTTTTAGTGGTCACTAATTGATCCCACCAAATGAGAGCATAGTCTAAGAATTCAACCACCGCCAACCTCACCTTCTTTTGTTCAGAGTAGTGGTGACATGCAAATACGAACTCTACCCACTTTTCCCATTCTAGGTACGCCTCCGGGTCAGATTTCCCATGGAATGAAGGGATCTTCATCTTAATGCTACCCATGTGACCATCTTCCCTAGTCTCCTCATATCTACCCCGCATGGCTTCCCTTCTTCCTCTACCAAATCCTCTATCTCTCTCATTGCTACCCCAATTCTCATTTTGACTCTCATCGCCTCCTCCTAGATCATACTCCTCATCATCTCTACCCAAATCTCTAGGCTTAGGTTTACCCCCACTAACACTAACCTCAAGTTTACCCAACCTCTCATGCAACGACTCCATTTGGGTCGCCATCGCTCTACTAAAATCCCCAAACAACGCATCTAGATGAGCTTTGGACACCCCCGAATTCGAACTATCTCCTACCTCTCTCTCCATTTAATTTCAAAGTTGTACCTGCAAGAAAAGGTTAGTAGAAATAAAATAATCCTCACCCAAATGCTCACGATCACTCCAAAGAAATTCACTCGTCTTTTACCTCTTTATTTGTATGCTCACAACAAATACTCACCGTTCACTCCAAAGAAAAGTCACTCTCACTCAAGTGTATCACTCGAATTTTGAAAGCTCTCTTGGAAGTGCTCAAGCTTTGTATTGTGGGTATATTAAACAATCAAAGTTCAAACTTGTGAACAAATGCGACCGACTCACTTGGACTGTGTAGACAAGAAATTCGAATATAGGAAAATTTATTTATTTTTTTTTTTTTTGACTGTGTGAGACAATTGAATATGACTCTATGAAGACAATAGAACAATATATCAAAAAGAAATAATGGTGAATTTTCGGAATTTTTGTACTCTCTTTTTTTTTTTTTTTTTTTTTTTTTTTTTTTTTTTTCCTCTTTGAATTCCGAAAATTCAAAAAAAAAGGACTCAAAATTTCGTGTATCACAGATTCACGAAAAAAATACGAAGAACGATAGAACAAAACAGATCTGAAAATATTCGAATAAATAATACAGATCTGCAATTTAAGAACAATATAATTTACTTGAATTCAATAAACCTGGCGCTCTGATACCAAATGATATGAATCTTGATACGAATAAATAGCAAACACGATTAAAAATAAATCGCACCCTCTATTCAATTACGATATTAAATTCGTGTGTTTTTCCCGATCTTTTGAATCAAGTAATATGTGATATTCGCCTCTAAACTAGCAAGAGTTTAGCAACAAATAAACACGAGGATAAACAATCGAAACTATACGAACCTTCGAAGAACTTTGCCTACGACAATCCGCACAAGCAACGATCGACAAACGCCACAAAGTTAAAAACTTTGATAAGTTTGATTTGATTTGACAAAGCTTGGCTTTGAAAAGTTGAGAGAAAATTCTCAAAAGTTTTGATAAACTCAAAATAAAATATGTATTGTGTCTAATTTTTCGTCCAACATAGTCAATATATCAAAAGATATCAAGAAATCTAGTCTCCCAAAATAATAAAACTCTAGAAAAGGAAATAAATCCGCGCAGAAAACGCTAGGCACGGACCCCGTGCAGACCTCCGTGTCTGGGTCCGTGTACATACTGTATTAATCTTCAGCCTGGATCAAGGGACACGGACCCCGTGCTCACCTCCGTGTACGGGTCCGTGTAGACACTGTATTCGCCAACTTCAAAGGGCACGGACCCCGTGCCTGGGTCCGTCTCCAGGTCCGTGCAGGCACTGGATTTGCTCATCTCGGGTTGTGAAGGACACGGACCCCGTGTACAGGTCCGTGTACACGTCCGTGTAGCCTCGGGTTTCTCCAACAATGCTTGAATGATTTTCTTTTGGTTCCCAAACGCCACTCCCATGAATTTCCATGCCTTCCTCGGCGCGTAGCTGTCCATGATCGCATCACCTCCTAAGCGTAAGGCGGTAGAGGGTGAGGATAGTTCTTCCTCGAGAGTTGTCGACGAGTTCGGCAAGTTGCTTAAGGAGCAGGCCAAAGTTCATAGCGATCAGATTCAGCAGTTGCTCCGATTGCAAGGAACAGGACAGGGTCGAGGCCAAGTGAGAGGTCAGGTTGCTCAAGCTGTTGGCACTGATGCCGTCTTTTCTGCTTTCAAGAGAATGGATCCACCGGAATTCGCAGGTAGCACCGATCCTCTAGTTGCTGTCGAGTGGGTCAAGGCGCTTGAAGCTATCTTCGATCATCTCCAGTATGAGGACAAAGACAGGATCAGTTGTGCCGTTTTCATGTTGGTTAAGGCTGCCCGCATTTGGTGGAATGCGACGAAGGTTGGTGTAACTGTTGCGACGCTGAAGTGGTCAGAGTTCACTGACCTGTTCTATGACAAGTATTTTCCCGATGCACTTCGAGCGAGGAAGGTTACGGAGTTCTTGGAGCTTCGACAAGGGAGCTTGGATGTCGGTCAGTATATCCTGAAGTTTGAGGAGGATTGCCTTTTTGCTCCGTACATTGCTTCGAACGACAAGGACAAAGGTGCTCATTTCATTCGAGGCCTTAGAGCTGAGATTCGTCGTGATATCAACATGTCCAAGGCTGTTACTTTCAAGGAGATCGTGTCCAAAGCTTTGTTGGCCGAGAAGGATGAGAAGGATATCGCCAGGGAGAGGCAAGAGAGGCATCAAGCTGTTGCTCAGAGAGGCCAGGTGATGTGAATCTTGACACGAATAAATAGCAAACACGATTAAAAATAAATCGCACCCTCTATTCAATTACGATATTAAGATCCGTGTGTTTTCCCGATCTTTTGATTCAAGTATTGTGTGATATTCACCTCTAATCTAGCAAGAGTTTAGCAACAAATAAACACGAGGATAAACAATCGAAAACTATACGAACCTTCGAAGAACTTCGCCTACGACAATCCGCACAAGCAACGACCGACAAACGCCACAAAGTTAAAAACTTTGATAAGTTTGATTTGATTTGACAAAGCTAAAAGCTTTGAAAAGTTGAGAAAAAATTCTCACAAGTTTGATAAACTCAAAATAATATGTGTATTGTGTTCTAAAAATTCGTCCAACATAGTCTATATATCAAAAGATATCAAAAATCTAGTCTCCCAAAATAATAAAACTCTAGAAAAGGAAACAAATCCGCGCAGAAAACATAGGACACGGATCCCGTGTAGACCTCCGTGTCAGGGTCCGTGTACATACTGTAAAATTCTTCATTCGGAAACAAGGGACACGGACCCCGTGCTCGCCTCCGTGTGCGGGTCCGTGTAGGCACTGTCTTCGCCAATAACAAAGGGCACGGACCCCGTGCCTGGGTCCGTCTCCAGGTCCGTGGAGCCACTGTAAAAACTCATCCCAGCTTGTAAAGGACACGGACCCCGTGTGTAGGTCCGTGTGCAGGTCCGTCCAGACTCTGTCAGCAACATCAATGCTTGAATGACTTTCCGTTGGCCTCCAAACGTACTCCCATGCATCACGACCTCTTCCGGCTTGCTCATGACTCCTTGTAGCGCCTCCTTGAATCTCTTTAGTCGACCCCTCGTGATTGGTCCCTCCGGCAACTGCAAAGGATCCCATGCTTT
Organism: Primulina eburnea; assembly: GCF_022965805.1. Classification (NCBI taxonomy): domain Eukaryota; kingdom Viridiplantae; phylum Streptophyta; class Magnoliopsida; order Lamiales; family Gesneriaceae; genus Primulina; species Primulina eburnea. The sequence goes on along the minus strand of NW_027331385.1, from coordinate 201,604 downwards.
CCTTGGGACGTCCACGTTCGCATCATCCTCCCCTTCTTGAAAAGGATTTGTCCTCAAATCTTGCTCATCACCTACATCAAACAACGACAAATCACTAACATTAAATGTAGAACTTACGTTGTACTCACCTGGCAAGTCGAGTTTGTAGGCGTTGTCATTGATTCTCTCAAGAACTTGGAATGGTCCATCGCCCCTAGGTAATAGCTTTGAGCATCGCTTCTCCGGAAACCTCTCCTTCCTCAAATGTAGCCACACCCAATCCCCCTTCTCAAATACCACCTTCTTTTTCCCTTTGTTGGCTTGCCTAGCATATTGTTCATTCTTCTTCTCAATGTTGGCTTTGGCCTTTTCATGCAACCCCCTAACAAATTCAGCCTTCTTTTTGCCATCCATGTTTAATCTTTCACTCACAGGTAAAGACATCAAATCCAACGGAGTCAAAGGATTAAAACCGTATACAATTTCAAATGGCGAATAGTTAGTCGTAGAATGCACACAACGATTATAAGCAAATTCAACAAATGGCAAGCAATTTTCCCAATTCTTTAAGTTCTTCTTGAGAATAGCACGTAATAAAGTTCCTAACGTCCTATTAACTACCTCAGTTTGACCATCAGTTTGAGGATGACAGGTCGTAGAAAACAGTAATTTAGTGTCAAGTTTAGCCCACAGTGTTTTCCAAAAGTAACTTAGGAATTTAACATCACGGTCCGACACAATGGTCCTAGGCATGCCATGCAGCCTAACGACTTCTCTAAAGAATAGGTCCGCAATGTTAGATGCATCATCCGTCTTGTGACAAGCAATAAAGTGTGCCATTTTCGAAAACCTATCCACAACAACAAATATAGAGTCTCTCCCCTTCTTTGTCCTAGGTAATCCCAAAACAAAGTCCATAGAGATATCCACCCAAGGTTCACTAGGGACGGGAAGTGGTGTATATAATCCGTGTGGTAGTGTCCTAGACTTAGCTTGTCTACAAGTTATGCACTTCTCACAAATACGTTCAACATCACGCTTCATGTTTGGCCAATAAAAATGTTCATGCAATGCACTTAAAGTCTTAGCCACCCCAAAGTGCCCCATTAGGCCACCCCCATGTGCCTCCCTAACAAGTAATTCACGAATTGATGACTTGGGAATGCACATTCTATCCTCTCTAAACAAGAAACCTTTATGCAAGTAGAATTTATCATGTGGACCATGCATACAAGTTTCAAACACTTCCTTAAAATCATCATCTAGCACATACAACTCTTTAACAAGTTCAAACCCCAATATTTTGGATTCCAAAGTAGAGAAAAGTACATACCTCCGTGATAGTGCGTCGGCCACTACATTTTCCTTACCTTGCTTATAGTTGATCATGTAGGGGAATGTCTCTATGAAGGCCACCCACTTAGCATGCCGCTTGTTCAGCTTTTGTTGCCCCTTGAGGTGCTTTAGAGACTCATGATCCGTATGAATCACAAACTCTTTAGGCCTCAAGTAGTGCTGCCACGTCTCAAGAGTCCTCACAAGTGCATAGAACTCCTTGTCATACGTGGGATAGTTCAGCGCTGCCCCATTGAGTTTCTCACTAAAGTACGCCACCGGCCTTCCTCCTTGCATCAACACGCCACCAATACCTACACCTGAAGCATCACATTCAATTTCAAAAGTATTAGCAAAATCAGGTAACACAAGTAAAGGAGCATTAATTAATTTTTGCTTGATAATATTAAAAGACTTCTCTTGCTCCTCGCCCCAACAGAATGGAACGTCCTTCTTGATGACCGCCGTCATCGGTGCCGCCAATGTGCTAAAATCCCTTACAAACCTCCTATAGAAGCTTGCAAGACCATGAAAGCTTCGGACTTGACCAACAGTAGTAGGCGATGGCCAATCTCGAATAGCACTTACCTTGTCTTCGTCCACTTGTATCCCTTGTGAACTCACAACGAAACCAAGAAACACAAGTTTGTTTGTACAAAAATCACATTTCTTTAAGTTAGCATACAAATTTTCAGCCCTTAATGTGATTAGCACAAGTTTCAAGTGTTTAACATGCTCTTCAAGATTCTTGCTATACACTAGGATATCATCAAAGTAAACCACAACAAATTTACCTATATGTGCATGCAAGACATGATTCATTAACCTCATAAAGGTGCTAGGTGCATTAGTTAAGCCAAAAGGCATAACCATCCACTCATACAACCCATACTTAGTTTTAAAAGCAGTTTTCCACTCATCACCTTCCCTCATTCTAATTTGATGGTAGCCACTTCTCAAGTCAATTTTGCTAAAGATGCAAGACCCATGCAACTCATCTAACATATCATCTAGTCTAGGTATGGGATGCCTATACTTAATGGTTATGTTATTGATTGCTCTACAGTCGACACACATACGCCATGAGCCATCTTTCTTAGGTACTAGCAAAACAGGCACCGCACAAGGTGACATGGACTCACGCACATAACCCTTATCTAATAACTCACTTACCTGCCTTTGTAGCTCCTTACTCTCCTCCGGATTGCTCCTATAAGCTGGACGGTTTGGCAAGGCACTCCCGGGCACCAAATCAATTTGGTGCTCAATTCCCCTCAATGGTGGTAAGCCTTGAGGTAGCTCCTCCGGAAATACATCGTCAAATTCCTGCAATAGTGAAACAACAATGCTCGGAAGGGATCCGGCTATATCACTTGTGTTAAGGAGGATCTCCTTATAAAGAACTAACACAAATGGTTCATGTGTGTGCAACAAGTGTTTTATCTCACCTTTTTGGGCCATATAAGAATTCTTTTTGGCCTCTTTCCTCTCTTTTTCTTTCCCCTCAATTTCTTTCCTCTCTTTTTTTGTTTGTGTGGCTATCTCACTCTTTTCAACTCTCTTTTTTTCAGCCACTTCAATTTTATTTTCAGAGGCCATCTCACTTTTTAATTCACTCTTTTTTTCGGCCTCATCTCTCTTCTTTTTTTTCAAGTGGTCCTCCAATACTTGTTTTGGAGACAATGGAAGTAGAACAACAGATTCTTTTTTAATACAAACGAGTACTTATTTTTGAAACCGTCGTGAGTCACTCGCCTATCAAATTGCCATGGCCTACCCAACAAGATATGACAAGCATGCATGGGCACCATGTCACACAAAACCTCGTCTTTGTACTTCCCAATTGAGAATGACACTAGAACTTGCCTATTAACCCTCACTTCCGCACAATCGTTCAACCATTGAAGCCTATATGGTTGAGGATGTTTTATTGTAGGCAATCCCAATTTTTCAACCATCTCAACACTAGCCACATTGGTGCAACTACCCCCATCTATGATTACATTGCACACCTTACCATTCACAAAACATCTAGTGTGGAACAAGTTCTCTCTTTGGTTAACTTCCTCATCTTTGACTTGGGCACTCATGATTCGCCTAGTCACTAGCGCTTCTCCTACAACCGCCCCATATCCCTCATCGGGATCCTCCAACTCCGGCATATCATCATCACTACCCTCGCCATCCCCCTCACTTTGAGACTCATACTCACCATAATCATTTAAGAACATGACTCTCTTATTAGGACACTCACTAGCAATATGGCCCAACCCTAGACATCTAAAACATTTTGTATCTCTAGAACGAGTAGTAGGAATTTCAGATTTACCTTGTACTCCATGTCTAGGTGTCTCTTGCTTTGGTTCAAACTTAGGCTTGGTCACCACTTTGCTATCATCTCGCTTGGCCGCATTTGGTCGCCAAGAAGAAGATGCACCTCCGGTTTGATTGGTGCGGCCAAATCCTCGCCTTTTGAGTTGTTGCTCCACCTTTATGGCCATTTGCACCATTTCGTCTAGATCTAAGTAGTGCCGAAGCTCCACTTGATCTTGAATCTCCCTGTTCAAACCACAAAGAAAACGAGCCATGGTTGCTTCATTATCTTCCTCAATGTTGGTCCTAATCATGACTACCTCCATCTCCTTATAGTAGTCCTCCACACTCTTTAACCCTTGCCTCAAAGTTTGTAGCCTCTTGAACATCTCTCTATAATAGTGGTTTGGCACAAACCTCTTCCTCATAACCCTTTTCATCTCATCCCAAGACTCAATAGGCCTTTCATTATACTTTCTTCTAGTGGTCGCTAATTGATCCCACCAGATGAGTGCATAATCCATAAATTCAACTACCGCCAACCTAACCTTTTTGAGCTCGGAGTATTGGTGACAGTCGAATACAAACTCTACCCTCTTTTCCCACTCTAGATACGCTTCCGGATCCGACTTCCCATGGAAAGAAGGGATTTTCATCTTAATGCCACTCATATTCCCATCATCTCTATGCCCATCATTATATCTACCCCGCATAGCTTCGCCTCGACCTCTTCCAACTCCTCTACCTCTTCCATTCCTACCCCAAGTTTCATTTTGACTCTCCTCTTCCTCACCTAAGTCATACTCCTCCTCTTCACCTCTACCAAAATCTCTACCCTTAGATTTACCCCCACTAGCACTCACTTCCATCCTATCCAAACGCTCATGTAGGGCCTCCATCTCAACCTTTATCATCCTAGAAAAATGCCCCGACAACGCCTCTATTTGGAACTTAGACAACTCCGAATTCGAACTATCTCCTACATCCCTCTCCATTTAATTTCAAAGTTGTACCTGCAAGAAAAGGTTAGTAGAAATAAAATAATCCTCACCCAAATGCTCACGATCACTCCAAAGAAATTCACTCGTCTTTTACCTCTTTATTTGTATGCTCACAACAAATACTCACCCAAATGATGTGAATCTTGACACGAATAAATAGAAAACACGATTAAAAATAAATCGCACCCTCTATTCAATTACGATATTAAGATCCGTGTGTTTTCCCGATCTTTTGATTCAAGTATTGTGTGATATTCACCTCTAAACTAGCAAGAGTTTAGCAACAAATAAACACGAGGATAAACAATCGAAAACTATACGAACCTTCGAAGAACTTCGCCTACGACAATCCGCACAAGCAACGACTGACAAACGCCACAAAGTTAAAAACTTTGATAAGTTTGATTTGATTTGACAAAGCTAAAAGCTTTGAAAAGTTGAGAGAAAATTCTCACAAGTTTGATAAACTCAAAATAATATGTGTATTGTGTTCTAAAAATTTGTCCAACATAGTCTATATATCAAAAGATATCAAAAATCTAGTCTCCCAAAATAATAAAACTCTAGAAAAGGAAACAAATCCGCGCAGAAAACATAGGACACGGACCCCGTGTAGACCTCCGTGTCAGGGTCCGTGTACATACTGTAAAACTCTTCAGTCGGAAACAAGGGACACGGACCCCGTGCTCGCCTCCGTGTGCGGGTCCGTGTAGGCACTGTCTTCGCCAATAACAAAGGGCACGGACCCCGTGCCTGGGTCCGTCTCCAGGTCCGTGGAGCCACTGTAAAAACTCATCCCAGCTTGTAAAGGACACGGACCCCGTGTGTAGGTCCGTGTGCAGGTCCGTCCAGACTCTATCAGCAACATCAATGCTTGAATGACTTTCCGTTGGCCTCCAAACGTACTCCCATGCATCACGACCTCTTCCGGCTTGCTCATGACTCCTTGTAGCGCCTCCTTGAATCTCTTTAGTCGACCCCTCGTGATTGGTCCCTCCGGCAACTGCAAAGGATCCCATGCTTTCCTTGGGACGTCCACGTTCGCATCACCTGGGTTCTAATCAGAGGGGCAGGGATCGTTTCAAGGGCAAGGGCACAAAATGGAGCCGAGTCCTAGACCACCGCCAGTTCCAGTTGATCCCGAGAAGCCGCTGTGTCCAAAGTGTGGCAAGCATCACCGTGGAGAGTGCAGATTTGGCACTCATACTTGTTATCGTTGTGGAAATTGTACGGTCGTGGACTGTGGCGGTCTCTGCCCCTGAACACCGTAGGAAGCTCCTCGCTGCCTGATTAAGCCAGCCTCTACTCCCTTAGCTCGGTTCAGTGCCTCTGAAAAAGTACTAGGCCGTCCCGTGTTCACCAAAGTAAAAACATCTGGGTTCAACCCGTTGATGAACTGATCGGCCACTGCCTCGTCGTTCCCGGCCACATGCGGTGCAAATCGAAGCAACGCAGAAAATTTAGCAACATACTCCTCGATGTTCCACTGTCCCTGCTTCAAATTCGCAAATTCAGCTACTTTATCTTTTCGGTAGGAAACGGGGAAGAAGCGCTGATAGAACTCATCTTTAAAGACTTTCCACGTGATGTCAATGCCTCGGTGCTCCAAGGCTCTCTTCGTAGTCAACCACCAGCTCTTGGCAACCTCTTGCATCTGATGCCCTATCAGTTTCACACGTCGCTCATCAGTATATGCCAAAGACTCAAACAGCATCTCGATATCATCAAGCCAGCTCTCGCACTCGACTGCACTCTCTGTGCCCTTCAGGGTAGGCGGATGGAAAGACTGAAATCTCTTCAATAAGGTCTCCATCGGCGTAGCAGTGACATCCATCTGTGCACCTGATGTACTACCCTGCTCTGGCTGTGGTATACGTCTAGGCGGCATAAATCTGATTATAACACTGATTAGTACACAATCAATATCATCTGTCTCAGCCCTCCTCTGATTATATACCTCTGATCAAAAATCGGTTCTGATTCAGGCTTGAAATGCTGTAAATCAATTCAGATAATACAACAACATACAATAGGGAAAGCAATAAATCATGACATGCTAGCAAGATATAAGCAAGGAAGATGACTCGATCTACCCCGCTCATTCTATTCTATCTCAGTCTACAGAACCTACTGCTCTGATACCACCTGTTGTGGGGACCCGGGTTCTAACTCAATTCTTTTGGGATTTAATTGGATCTTTGTTCGAAAATGTGGGTCAAAAATTTGCTTTTAACATTAATTCATATGTATAATGAAAGCATGACATATCCTTATAATAATTAAACAACATCGGATACATACAAGTCTGTCTAGTACAACCATACAACTAATGTTCAAATCTCATATACAAGTAGTTCAGATCTAAACAGAAACTACTAGTAATCTGCTGCTACACCCGGCATCACCACGCTATCAACTCTCTCTTCCTCGTCGTGACCCTGATCCTGCCCCACCTGTTCCCATGCACACATACAGACACGACAACAGCCGGATAACTCCGGTGAGAACATATCCCAGTATAAAACATGGATGCATGCAATGTAATAATCATGTACAAGAGCATAGCATATATCAAATAACATGAATGCAAATCTAAACATGTAGAAGAATACAAATCTATATTCAACATTTAAATCTTGACTCGACTCATTTCTAATCTAGGGATCCCGGTGTGAATAAGACGGTCTGTCACCTACCCAACCACTCGGGGCAACGGTACGTCTTATTCCTAGACTCCGGTCAACTCTGTATCGAGGTCTGCACATATAGCAAATCTGCTCATATGCGTCGATACACCGAAACGTCTAGTTTTGGCCAATCTGCCAATATCTCCTATCTCAGGACTCGAATATAAATCAATAAACAAGACATTACATAATCAATGTAATAACAATCTAGTATGTGATTTAGGGAAACTCGTATCAAATCTGAATCGAGTTGTGAGAGTAGGTGGCAGACCATGCTAGTTGCATCCAATGTAATAACAACCCACTAGCTAAGCCTTTACCTAGACCATTATTCGACAAGCATTGCGAATCAATGGGTTTAAAGCATATGGGTAGTTGGCTCTAGTGCAAGTGGGAGATTGTTAGAGTAGGTGCCCGTGGAGCCAAGTGTTGGCCGAGTGTTCACAATGAAACTCTATGTATAAGCAATCTTTATTTTAATAATATTTGAAATTATTACTTTGGCACATCTTTATCTATATACCCATGCTAGTTGCATAGATAAAGCCCTTGAATATACAAATAGTAGAAAGAATACGAGATGCTCATATGATGAGTATCATGAAACTCATATTTGTAATACTGTATATTCTAAACGGTTCCTAGTCGATTCAGCCGCCACTAAGAAGGATATAGCCCGCTCGAGTTAGAGACTAGTATCTGCGATGTGAGTACCATGTTTCATTGGTAGGGGACATTGTGATGTCCGAGCATGCAGATAGGTGCTCCTTGTAGAGTGCACTGAACAACCCTCCATAAAAGGACTTTCCAAGTGGTTCTCACTTATCGAGTGGAAATGTCCGAGTTTATGGTTGTACAGAATTAGTCCTTATGACCCGGGACAACATTGAGACTCTATGTGCTAGAATTACACTTTGACTTGTTTACCGACTCTCATGGGGTCATTAGGTGGCAAGGTTGGGTGTTCTGTCGAAACACATAGGAGTCGATGCATTGTAGTCGGGGATTCACCGCTTACCTTCGGGTATGGATATCCTATGTGTTATCATGTGTATGTAGATCGAAATCTCTGGCCAGAGTATGGTGGTAATTATGAAAGTGTTTCATAGATTACACCATCGATGCAACTACGACATGACACATAGTATCGATTCATTGACAATTCTCGATAAACCAATGGTTGTCGAATCGATCGGGATATATGAGTTGAAGGGACCGTACTGTACGCTAACCATAATTGAATGGTTCTTGCAGGCACTATCATTTGATACCTAGGGAATCATGTAAGCGATGCTGCTAGGCGTTTAACATGATTGGTTGGGTACTATCAGACTTGAGTTCTGACGTTCTTGTTATCAAGGAGTTGATAAGTAAGAATGGAGGAATTGGGGTATGCTCATATAAGGACATGTTTAGTCCGAATCACATGGAGATGTGAACCCACGGCTAGTTGTATCAATGAACCATTGAGGGCCACACAAGTACTAGCTTTCTAGATCCCGTTGAGAAGTAAAAATATTTCAATGTGTTGAACGGCTTATAAAGGAGTTTAGAAGCGTGAGGAAAATTAGAAGTATGACTTCTATAAAGGAGAAAATAGTTCAATGTGTTGAATGACTTATAAATGAGTTTATAAGTGTAAAGAAAAATAGAAGTATGACTTCTATGAGAGAAATATAAATTTTGATTTATGGAAGTGTTCCTAAATTAAAATTTGGCCAAGAGAATAATGTATTTGAAAATTGTGATTTTCATAGACATTATTATGGACTAAATTAAATTAATTCAAGTGTTGAATTAATTAAACACTAGTGGACCTAGTAGAGTCCAAATAATTAAATTAATTCAAGTGTTGAATTAATTAAATTATATTGAGTCTTGTAGAGCTCAATTTAAATTAATTATTTAACTAGTGGGACTTGGGTAAATTCAAGTAATGTTTAATTAGTCTCAAATATGTTTGAGATAATTAAATTTAGTCCATGGTTTTTTATTTTGATAAAAACCATATAATATATCATGCATGGGAGGTGAAAGGTTGGGAGACTACTTTTTGAGTTTTCAAGGCAAGGCATGCAACTTTTTTGGAACACCTTTTCCCACAACCACGACTAGTCTCCCTTTCCCCCCATTGTACACACCTTGGCCGAAATTACAAGGCTTTTTCTCTCCATTTTTCTCTCATTTTTCTTGTTCTTCAATTGTTGAAAAACAATTCACTTCTCTTTGAAAAATCCTCATATTTTTCTAGTGCAAAATATGAGGGGATCTACCTAGTTGGTGGTGGGCCTAATTTGAAGGAAAGATTCAAGAACTTGGAGAAGGAGGCTTGTAGATTGTCATCCTTTCAAGAGCTTTGTTGTTTGACAACAAAGTTGGAGCCACAATCAATCTTTTAAAGATTGATAGGTAAAACTTCTAAACACCCTATGTATGACATGACAATGGTGTTTAAATGTATTTGCTACAACAAAATGATGGTTGCCGAAATTTCTTATGAAAAATCGAAATTTTTGACTTCCGTTGCGCTTCCGGTCACCGTAACCGATCCCCTTTCAAGTGGTATCCGAGCTATGGTTACGATTTTGTGTAGCAAATACAAGATATTATGTTGAGATTGATTTCTAACCGCATGAGAACAAAAATTTTGCAACAATGTCAAGGATTTTTGGGGCATGTTTCGGGCAGCAACATGCTGCCCGTTTCGGGCAGCTCGGGCTGCCCGAGGGGCTGCCCATTTCGGGCAGCTAGGGCAGCCCGAGGGGCTGCCCGAATAGCCCCTTCGAAAATAAAAAAAAATATTTTTGTTGCCGGAATCCGGCGACGGAGCTCCGGTGACGGCGATGACGACTAGGGTTTCCAAAAGTGTTTTGGATTATCAAAGTGTCATGGGCCTTGAGTTGTTGGGCCATTGGATGGCTAACATGTTTGTGAATTTTAAATGGGCCAAAATGTTTTTGGTGAAAAATAAGTTTTTGGGCCCTTAAGTTTAAAATTACAAAAGTTGCAAATTTTTCTCATGAAATAAATAATTGAAGTTGGACTTTAATTATTTATAGTAAATTGTGATTTATAAGAAATTCGGTTATAAATAAATTAATTGGAAAGTAGACAAAGGTGTTTGTATACTTTGTTAATTTAGTTTATAATCGTGGTGGTTACTGATTGGATCAAGATATATAATATTGGATCAATTAATTATTGTGATAATTAATTGATGGTGTATGATATGTGATATTATGCATGAAGGATGATCAAAAGCCCAAGCCCAATTTGCTAGGTGTATGCTAGGATATTTTGTGTTGAATGATTGTAATAATTATCAATTTATAATGTGGGCTTGGTTTATGGCCCGTTCCCACCCCATGAGATGTATCCCTATTTGCCATAGATATTTATTTGTAAATATTAGTATAGTGGATGATCAAGATTGGAAGATGGTGGCCATGATGATTATGAAGATCGAAGATATGTAAATATTGGAAGCTTATGTAATAGTTGCATTTGCATCCCGTGCATTTCCCTAAGATTGGACCTAGGCCCGTGTTTAGCTCACACGGTCCGTTAGTATTGGGGCGATTGATCATCCTTGTTTTGTTTACTGTTTATAATATATGCATGATATGTTATAAATAATGAGTATGTGCGTTATTATTATGATAATAACTAAGTTGCATGAATCCGGCAAACATACGATCAAACATGGCGAGCTTTTAAAATAAAATTAATGATGAGACCTTTCAAAATTAAAAACCCTCATTTTGAATAAGATTCAAAATTAATATCAAGCCCGAAAAGGGGAATTATAAATTTGTTTATAATTTCCTTGTCTTCCATCGACAATGGGTGCATGATGAACGCTACCCGTACTCGGGGCTCGGCTCATATTATTGGGGGAGCTTTGGGTGCCGGAAAGCTGTGACATCCATTGACATGGTGATGTGAACTACGTGGAACTCCCATGATTTCGGCTCATATTATTGGGGGAACTCATGGCGACCGTCCATTAAGGTTCAACATCGATGGATAAGGCTTGACACGTGAAGATGAACGACGTCATATTATTGGGTCCTAATCAAACGTGAGACAAAAGTTTACGTAGAGGGTTGCATTGTGATGCAATTGGAAACTACCTTTTAGGAATTGTGATTGGCTGATATTATTCGGGATCATAATTCGCTAATTGGACCTTACGTACCTACTGAGGAAAGGAGTTTCCCGTTTTCACTAGAGGGTAGTGAAAGATGTCAAAACAGTGGGAGCTAATATTTATGAAGTAAAAGTCCAAACTTCATATCTTACTAAATATTTTAAAATAGTCACCAACATTAATCTGTTTTCACTTTTCAGTACAAATTGACAATGTCTTCGATTCGCAATCCGATATCCATAATACTCGACAAACACATATTTACTGGACCTAATTACCTCACTTGGCTAAGAAACCTGAAAATCGTCTTGAATTCGGAAAGGGTAGCATATACACTGAGTGAGTCGCCCCCTGTTGAGGCTCCGACTAACTGCAATCCTGAGGAATTGCAGGCTTACAAGGAATGGTGTGACCATGACTTGATAGCCAGGTGTTATATGCAGACTTCTATGAATGATGAGCTGCAGAGGCGTTTTGAGGATGCAAAGAATGCTGCTGACATTCATAAGCACCTCAAATAGCTCTTTGGTGAGCAGACTCGGCCTCTTAGGCATGCTACCGTCAAGGACCTGATCACTATGCGCAGGCGAGATGGGGCCTCGGTCCATGAGCATGGCTTAAAGTTGATTGGGCTCGTGGATAAGCTCGTTGGCATGGATATGATCTTACCTTCGGAGTTGACCACCGACGTATTGCTGTTATCATTGCCTAGCTCATTTGATCCTTTTGTGGTGAACTTCAACATGAACAAGATGGAGCCGACCCTTGAGGAGTTGGTGAATATGCTTGTTACGTTTGAATCAACCATCAAGAAAGAGAAGTTGGTTCTTTATGTGGGTTGTTCATCTGGTACGAAGATTGATCCACATGGGAAGGGAAAGAAGAGTTCTTTCCAACGTCCCAAGAAGAACGTGCCCTTGTTGAGGCAATCTCCGAATCCCGTTGTGGCAGCCACACCAGTTAGGGCTGACAAGACTAGTGATGTTTGTTATCACTGCAAGAAGCCTGGACATTGGAGGCGTAATTGCAAAGAATATCTTGCCCAGAAAAGTTCTGGAAATGATATGTTCTACATTGAAGTAAACATTTCAGTTAACTCTACTTCTTTGGTATTAGATACCTGTTATGACTCACATCTCTGTAATGTGTTACAGGTGATGGGAAGAAGTAGAATGCTTAAGGAAGGTGTGACCTTCTTGAGAATGGCTATGGAGCAAGAGTTGCTGTCAAGACCTTAAGAAATGTTTACTTATTGTTGAACAATGATTTTAAGTTATTTTTTTTAAGAGATGTTTTGTTTGTACCATTTTGGTGAAAAACATTGATTCCATTTCTATTGTGATAAAAATAGATATTCTTGTTTATTCTGCAAAGGTGTTTGCAACATTTACAAGAATGAATGTTTAATTGGTACTTGAGAACTTGAAAACGATCTCTATAACTTAAAATTAAAAGATATTCCATTAAATGTCCATTCAAAGGCATACACCATATGAGATATGGATGGGTAAGCCTCCTAAGTATTCTTATCTTAGATTATGGGGGTGCCCTGCTTATGAAGCAGGTAGTGGGAGATAAATTGGATAGTCGATCCATTTTATGCTACTTTGTGGGATATCCAAGGAATTCAGTTGGATATCATTTCTATCATCCTCAAGAAACAAAGGCGTTTGTTTATAGGAATGCAACCTTTTTGGAAAGGGAATTTCTATTGGATAGAAAAGGGGAGATGATAGAACTCGAAGAGGTTCGAGAGACACCCACAATTATAGAACCCACACCCGAAGAGCCAAGTGAGGAGATACAAGCTCCTAAAAGATCCGAGAGAGTCTCGAGACCACCTATGAGGTATGGTCTGCTTCATGAAGAGGGCCATTGTAATAGCCGAGCCCGGTGTACGGTACGGTTTAAGCTTTATTGTGTTAATTGGGTTATGTGATTAGATGATTATAGTTGTGTTTTGGGCTATAGTATTATTGGTTATTATTTATTTGAGGTGTTAGTTGGTGTTGATTGTTCGTTTCAGCGTTTCGAATCGATTTTAGTTGTTTTGTTACTGTTCATTGCCGTGAGTAGAGTGCACCCGCGCTCTTAAATGAGTGCCCCCGCGGTGTACTATTCATCATTTTGGATTTGGAAGGCCGTGAGGACACCGCACCCGCGGCAGTGCAAGGACCGCACCCGCGGTGAGACCGCACCCGCGGTATTTGTAGCACCGCACCCGCGGTGTAAGTATGGGCGAGATTTTAAGTGACTTTTTGGGAGTTGTTGGCCATACCTACCTTATCTTCTTCCTTCCATTCTCGATATTCTCTCAATTCTTAAGGGTTTCCATCCATTTCTTTTGCTTCCTATCTTTGTTTCTTGGAGTTATTTGGATTTCCGACTTGAGATCATCGTTCTCCGTGGTATAAGGAAGCTTAGGTAAGTTTTTGGTGCGATTCTAATGAGGTTTCGAGTTAAGGGTTATTTTGGATTTGATGTTTTGATGGTTCTATGGATTATTTAGCATGGACTCTTGGATTTAGTCTTGATATTGGTGTTATTTATGGATTATTGTTGTAGGTGGTGTACCAAGAGTATAGTTGGAGGTGTTCTATTGGTTTGTAAGTGGAATTTCATCCCTTGTGCTCACATGATATTATATGTATTGTGTTTTAAAGGTTTCAAAGTGTTATTCCCTTCCATTGATCCATTGTTATGTATTGATTTCATTGATTATCTATTGGAGGCATTGATGTCTCACTATTGTTAAAAAGGGAATACAAGAGATATTATGAGATTGCGAAACGACGGCTTTAAATGTTATTGAGAATTCAAATGTTTTATTGGATTGATTAATCATAGCCATAGCATTGCATGCAATTAGATGATCATCGACCATAGGCTTTTATCCCCTCACAGTTATCGATTTATATCGATGGGATATTGGCAACCACAGTCACAGATACTACTGATATCAATCCAACCATAGAAAAGAGAAATACCATCGTTTTGCTATCTATTGCTATGCTATTGCTACAGTTATTGCTACGTTATTCATGTTTCAGAGTCGATGGTATTTATGATTTAAAAGCCATGTTTTACAGAGTATACTATGTATCATTGCTATGTAAGAGTTCCACTTGCTGAGATTTATTTTCATTTCAGTTATTTTCATGTGATGCAGATAAGAGCGACGGACCGGGACGTTGACTGTGGATGGGGGTCATATGCATACGAAGATTGGAAGGATGATTATTTTGTACCATTTTGTAACATGATCACACTAATGATATTTTGTATTTTGTTATGTCATTGGAATGATCATGTTGTTATTTTGTAAACACTTTTATAAAATGTATTTTGAAACTCCTTCCGTTTGAAAGAAAATTTTAAATTCCGCTGTATTTTAATTGTAACGGGTCAGGGTGTCACAGCCATGATGAGCCTATCCATGGATGTGATCCAAGGACCTTCAAGGAAGCATTATCTGATGCCGATTCATCCTAAATGGCTTGAAGCAATGGAATCTGAGATGAATTCCATGCATTCGAACCAAGTGTAGAATCTCGTGGATCCACCTGAGGGAATTGTTCCCATAGGGTGTAAATGGATTTACAAGAGGAAACTTGGGGCGGATGGGAAGGTATTGACCTTCAAGGCGCGATTGGTGGCAAAATGATATACTCAAAGACAAGGAGTTGACTTTGAGGAAACCTTTTCACCAGTTGCAATGTTCAAGTCTATAAGGATATTGCTAGTCATAGCTGCATGGTATGACTATGAGATATGGCAGATGGATGTCAAGACAGTCTTTCTTAATGGGGATTTTAAGAAAGTGATTTACATGTTTCAAACCTGGAGGGTTTACATCTATCGGAAGTGAGCATATGGTATGCAAACTTCAGAGATCTATTTATGGTCTAAAGCAGGCATCTAGGAGTTGGAACCTTAGATTCGCTAGTACAATCAAAGAGTTTGATTTACTAAGAATCCTGAGGAACCCTGTGTGTATAAGAAGGTCAGTGGGAGTGTTGTGACATTCCTGGTGCTTTATGTTGATGACATTCTACTCATTGGGAATGATGTAGGAATGTTGCAATCAACTAAGATATGGTTAGCGAGTAAGTTCTCGATGCAGGACTTAGGTGAAGCATCTTTTGTATTGGGATACAGATCTATAGAGATAGATCGAAAAGATTGCTTGGTCTCACCCAGTCCACATACATTGATACCATCGTGAGGCGGTTCACGATGGATGAGTCCAAGGGAGGACATCTACCAATGTGTCATGGCGTGTCCCTATCCAAGTCTGTCTCCCAAGACTGATGCAGAGATAGTGGCGATGACACGCATTCCGTATGCTTCGGCAATTGGTAGCATCATGTATGTGATGATATCTACACGTCTTGACGTGGCTTTCGCACTAAGTATAGTGAGTAGATATCAATCGAACCCTGGTCTTCCACACCTGAAAGCTGTGAAAGACATCCTCAAGTAGTTGAGAAGGACCAATAAGTTGTTCTTGGTCTATGGGGTGGAGAACTGAGATTGGAAGGCTATACCGACTCTAGCTTCCAAAGCGATATCGATGACTCGAAGTCAACCTCTGGGTTTGTATTCATGCTCTATGTTGCTGCTGTCTCTTGGAAGAGTTCCAAGCAAGACAATACTGCGGATTCCAGCACAGAGGCCGAATACATTGTTGCATCGGATGCAGCAAGGGAGGCTGTTTGGATAAGGAATTTCGTCCAAGAGTTGGGCGTCATTCCTAATGGAGTTGCTCCTGTCCCGGTGTTATGTGACAACACGGGAGCTATAGCTCAAGCAAAGGAGCCTAGGTCTCATCAGAAATCCAAACTAGTATTGAGAAAGTACCACATCTTCGGAGAGATTGTGGAAAGAGGAGAAGTGTCTTTTGACACAGTCGGCTCCGCCGATAATGTTGATTGATCCACTAGCTAAGCCTTTACATAGACCATTATTCGACAAGCATCGCGAATCAATGGGTTTAAAGCATATGGGTAGTTGGCTCTAGTGCAAGTGGGAGATTGTTAGAGTAGGTGCCCGTCGAGCCAAGTGTTGGCCGAGTGTTCACAATGAAACTCTATGTATAAGCAATCTTATTTTAATAATATTTGAAATTATTACTTTGGCACATCTTTATCTGTATACCCATGCTAGTTGCATAAATAAAGCCCTTGAATATACAAATAGTAGAAAGAATATGAGTTGCTCATATGATGAGTATCATGAAACTCATATTTGTAATACTGTATATTCTAAACGTTTCCTAGTCGATTCAGCCGCCACTAAGAAGGATATAGGCCGCTCGAGTTAGAGACTAGTATCTGCGATGTGAGTACCATGTTTCATTGGTAGGGGACATAGTGATGTCCGAGCTTGCAGATAGGTGCTCCTTGTAGAGTGCACTGAACAACCCTCCATAAAAGGACTTTCCAAGTGGTTCTCACTTATCGAGTGGAAATGTCCGAGTTTATGGTTGTACAGAATTAGTCCTTATGACCCGGGACAACATTGAGACTCTATGTGCTAGAATTACACTTTGACTTGTTTACCGACTCTCATGGGGTCATTAGGTGGCAAGGTTGGGTGTTCTGTCGAAACACATAGGAGTCGATGCATTGTAGTCGGGGATTCACCGCTTACCTTCGGGTATGGATATCCTATGTGTTATCATGTGTATGTAGATCGAAATCTCTGGCCAGAGTATGGTGGTAATTATGAAAGTGTTTCATAGATTACACCATTGATGCAACTACTACATGACACATAGTATCGATTCATTGACAACTCGCGATAAACCAATGGTTGTCGAATCGATCGGGATATACGAGTTGAAGGGACCGTACTGTACGCTAACCATAATTGAATGGTTCTTGCAGGCACTATCATTTGATACCTAGGGAATCATGTAAGCGATGCTGCTAGGCGTTTAACATGATTGGTTGGGTACTATCAGACTTGAGTTCTGACGTTCTTGTTATCAAGGAGTTGATAAGTAAGAATGGAGCAATTGGGGTATGCTCATATAAGGACATGTTTAGTCCGAATCACATGGAGATGTGAACCCACGGCTAGTTGTATCAATGAACCATTGAGGGCCACACAAGTACTAGCTTCTAGATCCCGTTGAGAAGAAAAATAGTTCAATGTGTTGAACGGCTTATAAAGGAGTTTATAAGCGTAAGGAAAATTAGAAGTATGACTTCTATAAAGGAGAAAATAGTTCAATGTGTTGAACGACTTATAAATGAGTTTATAAGTGTAAAGAAAAATAGAAGTATGACTTCTATGAGAGAAATGTAAATTTTAATTTATGGAAGTGTTCCTAAATTAAAATTGGCCAAGTGAATAATGTAATTGAAAATTGTGATTTTCATAAACATTATTATGGACTAAATTAAATTAATTCAAGTGTTGAATTAATTAAACACTAGTGGGCCTAGTAGAGTCCAAATAATTAAATTAATTCAAGTGTTGAATTAATTAAATTATATTGAGTCTTGAAGAGCTCAATTAAAATAATTATTTAACTAGTGGGACTTGGGTAAATTCAAGTAATGTTTAATTAGTCTCAAATATGTTTGAGATAATTAAAATTTAGTCCAAGGTTTTAATTTGATTAAAAACCATATAATATGCATGCATGGGAGGTGAAAGGTTGGGAGACTACTTTTTGTGTTTTCATGGCATGGCATGCAACTTTTTCGAACAACTTTTCCCACAACCAAAAAAATGTCTCTCCTTCTCTCCTAGCATGAATAGTGGCCGAGTTACTATTCACATTTTTCTCCAAGTTTTTCTCTCAATTTTCTTCTTCAATTGTTGAGGAAAGAAATCACTTCTCTTTGAATAATCTTCTTATTTTTCTAGTGCAAAATAAGAAGGGTTCTAGCTAGTTAGTGGTGGGCTTGATTGGAAGAAAGGAGTCCAAAAGAAAGGTGAAGCTTGTAGATTGTCTACTTTCAAGAGCTTTGTTGTTTGACAACAAAGTTGGAGCCACAATCAATCTTTTAAAGATTGATAGGTAAAACTTCTAAACACCCTATGTATGACATGACAATGGTGTTTAAATATATTTGCTACAACAAAATGATGGTGGCCGAAATTTCTTATGAAAAATCGAAATTTTTAACTTCCGTTGCGCTTCCGGTCACCGTAACCGATCCCCTTTCAATTTTGTGCCAAGTTTAGCCCATAAAGTATTCCAAAAGTAACTCAAGAATTTAACATCGCGACCAGAAACAATAGTCCTAAGCATTCCATGCAACCTAGCGACTTCTCTAAACAACAAATCCGCAATGTTTGAAGCATCATCGGTTTGATGACAAGCTATAAAATGTGCCGTCTTAGAGAATCTATCCACAACAACCAAAATAAAATCCCTCCCCTTCTTAGTCCTAGGCAACCCCAAAATAAAGTCCATAGAAATGTCAATCCAAGTTCTTTTTAATAATAGCACGCAAAAGTGTTCCCAAAGTTCTATTGACAACTTCAGTTTGTCCATCCGTTTGAGGATGACAAGTAGTAGAAAACAACAATTTTGTGCCAAGTTTAGCCCATAAAGTATTCCAAAAGTAACTCAAGAATTTAACATCGCGACCAGAAACAATAGTCCTAGGCATTCCATGCAACCTAGCGACTTCTCTAAAGAACAAATCCGCAATGTTTGAAGCATCATCAGTTTTATGGCAAGCTATAAAATGTGCCATATTAGAGAATCTATCCACAGCAACAAAAATAGAATCCATCCCCTTCTTAGTCCTAGGCAACCCCAAAATAAAGTCCATAGAAATGTCAATCCAAGTTCTTTTTAAGAATAGCACGCAAAAGTTTTCCCAATGTTCTATTGACAACTTCAGTTTGTACATCCGTTTGAGGATGAAAAGTAGTAGAAAATAACAATTTTGTGCCAAGTTTAGCCCATAAAGTATTCCAAAAGTAACTCAAAAATTTAACATCGCGACCAGAAAAAATTGTCCTAAGCATTCCATGCAACCTAGCGACTTCTCTAAAGAACAAATCCGCAATGTTTGAAGCATCATCGGTTTTATAACAAGCTATAAAATGTGTCATCTTAGAGAATCTATGCACAACAACAAAAATAGAATGCATCCCCTTCTTAGTCCTAGGCAACCCCAAAATAAAGTCCATAGAAATGTCAATCCAAGTTCTTTTTAAGAATAGCACGCAAAAGTGTTCCCAAAGTTCTATTGACAACTTCAGTTTGTCCATCCGTTTGAGGATGACAAGTAGTAGAAAACAACAATTTTGTGCCAAGTTTAGCCCATAAAGTATTCCAAAAGTAACTCAAGAATTTAAGATCGCGACCAGAAACAATAGTCCTAGGCATTCCATGCAACCTAGCGACTTCTCTAAAGAACAAATCCGCAATGTTTGAAGCATCATCGGTTTTATGACAAGCTATAAAATGTGCCATCTTAGAGAATCTATCCACAACAACAAAAATAGAATCCCTCCCCTTCTTAGTCCTAGGCAACCCCAAAATAAAGTCCATAGAAATGTCAATCCAAGTTCTTTTTAATAATAGCACGCAAAAGTGTTCCCAAAGTTCTATTGACAACTTCAGTTTGTCCATCCGTTTGAGGATGACAAGTAGTAGAAATCAACAATTTTGTGCCAAGTTTAGCCCATAAAGTCTTCCAAAAGTAACTAAATAATTTAACATCGCGACCAGAAATAATTGTCCTAGGCATGCCATGCAACCTAGCGACTTCTCTAAAAAACAAATCTGCAATGTTTGAAGCATCATCTGTTTTATGACAAGCTATAAAATGTGCCATCTTAGAGAATCTATCCACAACAACAAAAATAGAATCCCTCCCCTTCTTAGTCCTAGGCAACCCCAAAATAAAGTCCATAGAAATGTCAATCCAAGTTCTTTTTAAGAATATCACGCAAAAGTGTTATCAAAGTTCTATTGACAACTTCAGTTTGTCCATCCCTTTGAGGATGACAAGTAGTAGAAAACAACAATTTTGTGCCAAGTTTAGCCCATAAAGTATTCCAAAAGTAACTCAAAATTTAACATCGCGACCAGAAACAATAGTCCTAGGCATGCCAAGCAACATAACGACTTCTCTAAAGAAAAAATCCGCAATGTTTGAAGCATCATCGGTTTTATAACAAGCTATAAAATGTGTCATCTTAGAGAATCTATCCACAACAACAAAAATAGAATCCCTCCCCTTCTTAGTCCTAGGCAACCCCAAAATAAAGTCCATAGAAATGTCAATCCAAGTACTTTTTAATAATAGCACGCAAAAGTGTTCCCAAAGTTCTATTGACAACTTCAGTTTGTCCATCCGTTTGAGGATGACAAGTAGTAGAAAACAACAATTTTGTGCCAAGTTTAGCCCATAAAGTATTCCAAAAGTAACTCAAGAATTTAACATCGCGACCTGAAACAATAGTCCTAGGCATTCCATGCAACCTAGCGACTTTTCTAAAGAACAAATCCGCAATGTTTGAAGCATCATCGGTTTTATGACAAGCTATAAAATGTGCCATCTTAGAGAATCTATCCACAACAACAAAAATAGAATCCCTCCCCTTCTTAGTCCTAGGCAACCCCAAAATAAAGTCTACAGAAATGTCAATCCAAGTTCTTTTTAATAATAGCACACAAAAGTGTTCCCAAAGTTCTATTGACAACTTCAGTTTGTCCATCCGTTTGAGGATGACAATTAGTAGAAATCAACAATTTTGTGCCAAGTTTAGCCCATAAAGTCTTCCAAAAGTTACTAAATAATTTAACATCGCGACCAGAAATAATAGTCCTAGGCATGCCATGCAACCTAGCGACTTCTCTAAACAACAAATCTGCAATGTTTGAAGCATCATCTGTTTTATGACAAGCTATAAAATGTGCCATCTTAGAGAATCTATCCACAACAACAAAAATAGAATCCCTCCCCTTCTTAGTCCCTAGGCAACCCCAAAATAAAGTCCATAGAAATGTCAATCCAAGTTCTTTTTAAGAATATCACGCAAAAGTGTTCTCAAAGTTCTATTGACAACTTCAGTTTGTCCATCCGTTTGAGGATGACAAGTAGTAGAAAACAACAATTTTGTGCCAAGTTTAGCCCATAAAGTATTCCAAAAGTAACTCAAAAATTTAACATCGCGACCAGAAACAATAGTCCTAGGCATGCCAAGCATCATAACGACTTCTCTAAAGAAAAAATCCGCAATGTTTGAAACATCATCGGTTTTATAACAAGTTATAAAATGTGCCATCTTAGAGAATCTATCCACAACAACAAAAATAGAATCCCTCCTCCTTCTTAGTCCTAGGCAACCCCAAAATAAAGTCCATAGAAATGTCAATCCAAGTTCTTTTTAATAATAGCACGCAAAAGTGTTCCCAAAGTTCTATTGACAACTTCAGTTTGTCCATCCGTTTGAGGATGACAAGTAGTAGAAATCAACAATTTTGTGCCAAGTTTAGCCCATAAAGTCTTCCAAAAGTAACTAAATAATTTAACATCGCGACCAGAAATAATAGTCCTAGGCATGCCATGCAACCTAGCGACTTCTCTAAAGAACAAATCTGCAATGTTTGAAGCATCATCTGTTTTATGACAAGCTATAAAATGTGCCATCTTAGAGAATCTATCCACAACAACAAAAATAGAATCCCTCCCTTTCTTAGTCCTAGGCAACCCCAAAATAAAGTCCATAGAAATGTCAATCCAAGTTCTTTTTAAGAATATCACGCAAAAGTGTTCTCAAAGTTCTGTTGACAACTTCAGTTTGTCCATCCCTTTGAGGATGACAAGTAGTAGAAAACAACAATTTTGTGCCAAGTTTAGCCCACAAAGTATTCCAAAAGTAACTCAAGAATTTAACATCGCGACCAGAAACAATAGTCCTAGGCATTTCATGCAACCTAGCGACTTCTCTAAAGAACAAATCCGCAATGTTTGAAGCATCATCGGTTTTATGACAAGCTATAAAATGTGCTATCTTAGAGAATCTATCCACAACAACAAAAATAGAATCCATCCCCTTCTTAGTCCTAGGCAACCCCAAAATAAAGTCCATAGAAATGTCAATCCAAGTTCTTTTTAATAATAGCACGCAAAAGTGTTCCCAAAGTTCTATTGACAACTTCAGTTTGTACATCCGTTTGAGGATGACAAGTAGTAGAAATCAACAATTTTGTGCCAAGTTTAGCCAATAAATTCTTCCAAAAGTAACTAAAGAATTTAACATCGCGACCAGAAATAATAGTCCTAGGCATGCCATGCAACCTAAGGACTTCTCTAAAGAACAAATCCGCAATGTTTGAAGCATCATCGGTTTTATGACAAGCTATAAAATGTGTCATCTTAGAGAATCTATCCACAACAACAAAAATAAAATCACTCCCTTTCTTAGTCCTCGGCAACCCTAAAATAAAGTACATCAAAATGTCAATCCAAGTTCTTTTTAAGAATAGCACGCAAAAGTGTTCCCAAAGTTCTATTGAAAACTTCAGTTTGTCCATCCGTTTGAGGATGACAAATAGTAGAAAACAACAATTTTTGCCAAGTTTAGCCCATAAAGTATTCCAAAAGTAACTCAAAAATTTAACATCGCGACCAGAAACAATATTCCTAGGCATGCCATGCAACCTAACGACTTCTCTAAAGAAAAAATCCGCAATGTTTGAAGCATCATCGGTTTTATAACAAGCTATAAAATGTGCCATCTTAGAGAATCTATCCACAACAACAAAAATAGAATCCATCCCCTTCTTAGTCCTAGGCAACCCCAAAATAAAGTCCATAGAAATGTCAATCCAAGGTGTTTTTAAGAATAGCACGCAAAAGTTTTCCTAAAGTTCTATTGACAACTTCAGTTTGTACATCCGTTTGAGGATGAAAAGTAGTAGAAAACAACAATTTTGTGCCAAGTTTAGCCCATAAAGTATTCCAAAAGTAACTCAAAAATTTAACATCGCGACCAGAAACAATAGTCCTAGGCATGCCAAGCAACATAACGACTTCTCTAAAGAAAAAATCCGCAATGTTGAAGCATCATCGGTTTTATAACAAGCTATAAAATGTGTCATCTTAGAGAATCTATCCACAACAACAAAAATAGAATCCCTCCCCTTCTTAGTCCTAGGCAACCCCAAAGTAAAGTCCATAGAAATGTCAATCCAAGTTCTTTTTAAGAATAGCACGCAAAAGTGTTCTCAAAGTTCTATTGACAACTTCAGTTTGTCCATCCGTTTGAGGATGACAGGTAGTAGAAAACAACAATTTTGTGCCAAGTTTAGCCCATAAAGTATTCCAAAAGTAACTCAAAAATTTAACATCGGGACCAGAAACAATATTCCTAGGCATGCCATGCAACCTAACGACTTCTCTAAAAAAAAAATCCGCAATGTTTGAAGCATCATCGGTTTTATAACAAGCTATAAAATGTGCCATCTTAAAGAATCTATCCACAACAACAAAAATAGAATCCATCCCCTTCTTAGTCCTAGGCAACCCCAAAATAAAGTCCATAGAAATGTCAATCCAAGTTCTTTTTAAGAATAGCACGCAAAAGTGTTCCCAAAGTTCTATTGACAATTTCAGTTTGTCCATCCGTTTGAGGATGACAAGTAGTAGAAAACAACAATTTTGTGCCAAGTTTAGCCCATAAAGTATTCCAAAAGTAACTCAAGAATTTAACATCGCGACCAGAAACAATAGTCCTAAGCATTCCATGCAACCTAGCGACTTCTCTAAAGAACAAATCCGCAATGTTTGAAGCATCATCGGTTTTATGACAAGCTATAAAATGTGCCGTCTTAGAGAATCTATCCACAACAACCAAAATAGAATCCCTCCCCTTCTTAGTCCTAGGCAACCCCAAAATAAAGTCCATAGAAATGTCAATCCAAGTTCTTTTTAATAATAGCACGCAAAAGTGTTCCCAAAGTTCTATTGACAACTTCAGTTTGTCCATCCGTTTGAGGATGACAAGTAGTAGAAAACAACAATTTTGTGCCAAGTTTAGCCCATAAAGTATTCCAAAAGTAACTCAAGAATTTAACATCGCGACCAGAAACAATAGTCCTAGGCATTTCATGCAACCTAGCGACTTCTCTAAAGAACAAATCCGCAATGTTTGAAGCATCATCGGTTTTATGACAAGCTATAAAATGTGCTATCTTAGAGAATCTATCCACAACAACAAAAATAGAATCCCTCCCCTTCTTAGTCCTAGGCAACCCCAAAATAAAGTCCATAGAAATGTCAATCCAAGTTCTTTTTAATAATAGCACGCAAAAGTGTTCCCAAAGTTCTATTGACAACTTCAGTTTGTCCATCCCTTTGAGGATGACAAGTAGTAAAAAACAACAATTTTGTGCCAAGTTTAGCCCATAAAGTATTCCAAAAGTAACTCAAAAATTTAACATCGCGACCAGAAACAATAGTCCTAGGCATGCCAAGCAACATAACGACTTCTCTAAAGAAAAAATCCGCAATGTTTGAAGCATCATCGGTTTTATAACAAGCTATAAAATGTGTCATCTTAGAGAATCTATCCACAACAACAAAAATAGAATCCCTCCCCTTATTAGTCCTAGGCAACCCCAAAATAAAGTCCATAGAAATGTCAATCCAAGTACTTTTTAATAATAGCACGCAAAAGTGTTCCCAAAGTTCTATTGACAACTTCAGTTTGTCCATCCGTTTGAGGATGACAAGTAGTAGAAAACAACAATTTTGTGCCAAGTTTAGCCCATAAATTATTCCAAAAATAACTAAAGAATTTAACATCGCGACCAGAAACAATAGTCCTAGGCATTCCATACAACCTAGCGACTTCTCTAAAGAACAAATCCGCAATGTTTGAAGCATCATCGGTTTTATGACAAGCTATAAAATGTGTCATCTTAGAGAATCTATCCACAACAACAAAAATAGAATCCCTCCCCTTCTTAGTCCTAGGCAACCCCAAAATAAAGTCCATAGATATGTCAATCCAAGTTCTTTTTAATAATAGCACGCAAAAGTGTTTCCAAAGTTCTATTGACAACTTCAGTTTGTCCATCCGTTTGAGGATGACAAGTAGTAGAAATCAACAATTTTGTGCCAAGTTTAGCCCATAAAGTCTTCCAAAAGTAACTAAATAATTTAATATCGCGACCAGAAATAATAGTCCTAGGCATGCCATGCAACCTAGCGACTTCTCTAAACAACAAATCTGCAATGTTTGAAGCATCATCTGTTTTATGACAAGCTATAAAATGTGCCATCTTCGAGAATCTATCCACAACAGCAAAAATAGAATCCCTCCCCTTCTTAGTCCTAGGCAACCCCAAAATAAAGTCCATAGAAATGTCAATCCAAGTTCTTTTTAAGAATATCACGCAAAAGTGTTCTCAAAGTTCTATCGACAACTTCAGTTTGTCCATCCGTTTGAGGATGACAAGTAGTAGAAAACAACAATTTTGTGCCAAGTTTAGCCCATAAAGTATTCCAAAAGTAACTCAAAAATTTAACATCGCGACCAGAAACAATAGTCCTAGGCATGCCAAGCAACATAATGACTTCTCTAAAGAAAAAATCCGCAATGTTTGAAGCATCATCGGTTTTATAACAAGCTATAAAATGTGCCATCTTAGAGAATCTATCCACAACAACAAAAATAGAATCCCTCCCCTTCTTAGTCCTAGGCAACCCCAAAATAAAGTCCATAGAAATGTCAATCCAAGTTCTTTTTAAGATTAGCACGCAAAAGTGTTCTCAAAGTTCTATTGACAACTTCAGTTTGTCCATCCGTTTGAGGATGACAGGTTGTAGAAAACAACAATTTTGTGCCAAGTTTAGCCCATAAAGTATTCCAAAAGTAACTCAAAAATTTAACATCGCGACCAGAAACAATATTCCTAGGCATGCCATGCAACCTAACGACTTCTCTAAAGAAAAAATCCGAAATGTTTGAAGCATCATCGGTTTTATAACAAGCTATAAAATGTGCCATCTTAGAGAATCTATCCACAACAACAAAAATAGAATCCATCCCCTTCTTAGTCCTAGGCAACCCCAAAATAAAGTCCATAGAAATGTCAATCCAAGTTCTTTTTAAGAATAGCACGCAAAAGTGTTCCCAAAGTTCTATTGACAATTTCAGTTTGTCCATCCGTTTGAGGATGACAAGTAGTAGAAAACAACAATTTTGTGCCAAGTTTAGCCCATAAAGTATTCCAAAATTAACTCAAGAATTTAACATCGCGACCAGAAACAATAGTCCTAAGCATTCCATGCAACCTAGCGACTTCTCTAAAGAAACAAATCCGCAATGTTTGAAGCACCATCGGTTTTATGACAAGCTATAAAATGTGCCGTCTTAGAGAATCTATCCACAACAACCAAAATAGAATCCCTCCCCTTCTTAGTCCTAGGCAACCCAAAATAAAGTCCATAGAAATGTCAATCCAAGTTCTTTTTAATAATAGCACGCAAAAGTGTTCCCAAAGTTCTATTACAACTTCAGTTTGTCCATCCGTTTGAGGATGACAAGTAGTAGAAAACAACAATTTTGTGCCAAGTTTAGCCCACAAAGTATTCCAAAATTAACTCAAGAATTTAACATCGCGACCAGAAACAATAGTCCTAGGCATTTCATGCAACCTAGCGACTTCTCTAAAGAACAAATCCGCAATGTTTGAAGCATCATCGGTTTTATGACAAGCTAAAAAATGTGCTATCTTAGAGAATCTATCCACCACAACAAAAATAGAATCCCTCCCCTTCTTAGTCCTAGGCAACCCCAAATTAAAGTCCATAGAAATGTCAATCCAAGTTCTTTTTAATAATAGCACGCAAAAGTGTTCCCAAAGTTCTATTGACAACTTCAGTTTGTCCATCCGTTTGAGGATGACAAGTAGTAGAAATCAACAATTTTGTGCCAAGTTTAGCCCATAAAGTCTTCCAAAAGTAACTAAAGAATTTAACATCGCGACCAGAAATAATAGTCCTAGGCATGCCATGCAACCTAAGGACTTCTCTAAAAAACAAATCCGCAATGTTTGAAGCATCATCGGTTTTATGACAAGCTATAAAATGTGTCATCTTAGAGAATCTATCCACAACAATAAAAATAAAATCACTCCCCTTCTTAGTCCTCGGCAACCCCAAAATAAAGTACATCAAAATGTCAATCCAAGTTCTTTTTAAGAATAGCACGCAAAAGTGTTCCCAAAGTTCTATTGAAAACTTCAGTTTGTCCATCCGTTTGAGGATGACAAATAGTAGAAAACAACAATTTTGTGCCAAGTTTAGCCCATAAAGTATTCCAAAAGTAAATCAAAAATTTAACATCGCGACCAGAAACAATATTCCTAGGCATGCCATGCAACCTAACGACTTCTCTAAAGAAAAAATCCGCAATGTTTGAAGCATCATCGGTTTTATAACAAGCTATAAAATGTGCCATCTTAGAGAATCTATCTACAACAACAAAAATAGAATCCATCCCCTTCTTAGTCCTAGGCAACCCCAAAATAAAGTCCATAGAAATGTCAATCCAAGGTGTTTTTAAGAATAGCACGCAAAAGTTTTCCTAAAGTTCTATTGACAACTTCAGTTTGTACATCCGTTTGAGGATGAAAAGTAGTAGAAAACAACAATTTTGTGCCAAGTTTAGCCCATAAAGTATTCCAAAAGTAACTCAAAAATTTAACATCGCGACCAGAAACAATAGTCCTAGGCATGCCAAGCAACATAACGACTTCTCTAAAGAAAAAATCCGCAATGTTGAAGCATCATCGGTTTTATAACAAGCTATAAAATGTGCCATCTTAGAGAATCTATCCACAACAACAAAAATAGAATCCCTCCCCTTCTTAGTCCTAGGCAACCCCAAAATAAAGTCCATAGAAATGTCAATCCAAGTTCTTTTTAAGAATAGCACGCAAAAGTGTTCCCAAAGTTCTATTGACAACTTCAGTTTGTCCATCCGTTTGAGGATGACAAGTAGTAGAAAACAACAATTTTGTGCCAAGTTTAGCCCATAAAGTATTCCAAAAGTAACTCAAAAATTTAACATCGCGACCAGAAACAATAGTCCTAGGCATGCCAAGCAACATAACGACTTCTCTAAAGAAAAAATCCGCAATGTTGAAGCATCATCGGTTTTATAACAAGCTATAAAATGTGCCATCTTAGAGAATCTATCCACAACAACAAAAATAGAATCCCTCCCCTTCTTAGTCCTAGGCAACCCCAAAATAAAGTCCATAGAAATGTCAATCCAAGTTCTTTTTAAGAATAGCACGCAAAAGTGTTCTCAAAGTTCTAATGACAACTTCAGTTTGTCCATCCGTTTGAGGATGACAGGTAGTAGAAAACAACAATTTTGTGCCAAGTTTAGCCCATAAAGTATTCCAAAAGTAACTCAAAAATTTAACATCGCGACCAGAAACAATATTCCTAGGCATGCCATGCAACCTAACGACTTCTCTAAAAAAAAATCCGCAATGTTTGAAGCATCATCGGTTTTATAACAAGCTATAAAATGTGCCATCTTAGAGAATCTATCCACAACAACAAAAATAGAATCCATCCCCTTCTTAGTCCTAGGCAACCCCAAAATAAAGTCCATAGAAATGTCAATCCAAGTTCTTTTTAAGAATAGCACGCAAAAGTGTTCCCAAAGTTCTATTGACAATTTCAGTTTGTCCATCCGTTTGAGGATGACAAGTAGTAGAAAACAACAATTTTGTGCCAAGTTTAGCCCATAAAGTATTCCAAAAGTAACTCAAGAATTTAACATCGCGACCAGAAACAATAGTCCTAAGCATTCCATGCAACCTAGCGACTTCTCTAAAGAACAAATCCGCAATGTTAGAAGCATCATCGGTTTTATGACAAGCTATAAAATGTGCCGTCTTAGAGAATCTATCCACAACAACCAAAATAGAATCCCTCCCCTTCTTAGTCCTAGGCAATCCCAAAATAAAGTCCATAGAAATGTCAATCCAAGTTCTTTTTAATAATTGCACGCAAAAGTGTTCCCAAAGTTCTATTGACAACTTCAGTTTGTCCATCCGTTTGAGGATGACAAGTAGTAGAAAACAACAATTTTGTGCCAAGTTTAGCCCATAAAGTATTCCAAAAGTAACTCAAGAATTTAACATCGCGACCAGAAACAATAGTCCTAGGCATTTCATGCAACCTAGCGACTTCTCTAAAGAACAAATCTGCAATGTTTGAAGCATCATCGGTTTTATGACAAGCTATAAAATGTGCTATCTTAGAGAATCTATCCACAACAACAAAAATAGAATCCCTCCCCTTCTTAGTCCTAGGCAACCCCAAAATAAAGTCTATAGAAATGTCAATCCAAGTTCTTTTTAATAATAGCACGCAAAAGTGTTCCCAAAGTTCTATTGACAACTTCAGTTTGTCCATCCGTTTGAGGATGACAAGTAGTAGAAATCAACAATTTTGTGCCAAGTTTAGCCCATAAAGTCTTCCAAAAGTAACTAAAGAATTTAACATCACGACCAGAAATAATAGTCCTAGGCATGCCATGCAACCTAAGGACTTCTCTAAAGAACAAATCCGCAATGTTTGAAGCATCATCGGTTTTATGACAAGCTATAAAATGTGTCATCTTAGAGAATCTATCCACAACAACAAAAATAAAATCACTCCCCTTCTTAGTCCTCGGCTACCCCAAAATAAAGTCCATCAAAATGTCAATCCAAGTTCTTTTTAAGAATAGCACGCAAAAGTGTTCCCAAAGTTCTATTGAAAACTTCAGTTTGTCCATCCGTTTGAGGATGACAAATAGTAGAAAACAACAATTTTGTGCCAAGTTTAGCCCATAAAGTATTCCAAAAGTAACTCAAAAATTTAACATCGCGACCAGAAACAATATTCCTAGGCATGCCATGCAACCTAGCGACTTCTCTAAAGAACAAATCTGCAATGTTTGAAGCATCATCGGTTTTATAACAAGCTATAAAATGTGCCATCTTAGAGAATCTATCCACAACAACAAAAATAGAATCCATCCCCTTCTTAGTCCTAGGCAACCCCAAAATAAAGTCCAAAGAAATGTCAATCCAAGGTGTTTTTAAGAATAGCACGCAAAAGTTTTCCCAAAGTTCTATTGACAACTTCAGTTTGTACATCCGTTTGAGGATGAAAAGTAGTAGAAAACAACAATTTTGTGCCAAGTTTAGCCCATAAAGTATTCCAAAAGTAACTCAAGAATTTAACATCGCGACCAGAAACAATAGTCCTAGGCATTCCATGCAACCTAGCGACTTCTCTAAAGAACAAATCCGCAATGTTTGAAGCATCATTGGTTTTATGACAAGCTATAAAATGTGCTATCTTAGAGAATCTATCCACAACAACAAAAATAGAATCCCTCCCCTTCTTAGACCTAGGCAAACCCAAAATAAAGTCCATAGAAATGTCAATCCAAGTTCTTTTTAATAATAGCACGCAAAAGTGTTCCCAAAGTTCTATTGACAACTTCAGTTTGTCCATCCGTTTGAGGATGACAAGTAGTAGAAATCAACAATTTTGTGCCAAGTTTAGCCCATAAAGTCTTCCAAAAGTAACTAAAGAATTTAACATCACGACCAGAAATAATAGTCCTAGGCATGCCATGCAACCTAAGGACTTCTCTAAAGAACAAATCCGCAATGTTTGAAGCATCATCGGTTTTATGACAAGCTATAAAATGTGTCATCTTAGAGAATCTATCCACAACAACAAAAATAAAATCACTCCCCTTCTTAGTCCTCGGCAACCCCAAAATAAAGTCCATCAAAATGTCAATCCAAGTTCTTTTTAAGAATAGCACGCAAAAGTGTTCCCAAAGTTCTATTGAAAACTTCAGTTTGTCCATCCGTTTGAGGATGACAAATAGTAGAAAACAACAATTTTGTGCCATGTTTAGCCCAAAAAGTATTCCAAAAGTAACTCAAAAATTTAACATCGCGACCAGAAACAATATTCCTAGGCATGCCATGCAACCTAACGACTTCTCTAAAGAAAAAATCCGCAATGTTTGAAGCATCATCGGTTTTATAACAAGCTATAAAATGTGCCATCTTAGAGAATCTATCCACAACAACAAAAATAGAATTCATCCCCTTCTTAGTCCTAAACAACCCCAAAATAAAGTCCATAGAAATGTCAATCCAAGGTTCTT
Source organism: Primulina eburnea (assembly GCF_022965805.1). Classification (NCBI taxonomy): domain Eukaryota; kingdom Viridiplantae; phylum Streptophyta; class Magnoliopsida; order Lamiales; family Gesneriaceae; genus Primulina; species Primulina eburnea. The sequence goes on along the minus strand of NW_027331385.1, from coordinate 169,949 downwards.
TTTAAGAATAGCACGCAAAAGTGTTCCCAAAGTTCTATTGACAACTTCAGTTTGTACATCCGTTTGAGATGAAAAGTAGTAGAAAACAACAATTTTGTGCCAAGTTTAGCCCATAAAGTATTCCAAAAGTAACTCAAGAATTTAACATCGCGACCAGAAACAATAGTCCTAGGCATTCCATGCAACCTAGCGACTTCTCTAAAGAACAAATCCGCAATGTTTGAAGCATCATCGGTTTTATGACAAGCTATAAAATGTGCCATCTTAGAGAATCTATCCACAACAACAAAAATAGAATCCCTCCCCTTCTTAGTCCTAGGCAACCCCAAAATAAAGTCCATAGAAATGTCAATCCAAGTTCTTTTTAATAATAGCACGCAAAAGTGTTCCCAAAGTTCTATTGACAACTTCAGTTTGTCCATCCGTTTGAGGATGACAAGTAGTAGAAATCAACAATTTTGTGCCAAGTTTAGCCCATAAAGTCTTCCAAAAGTAACTAAATAATTTAACATCGCGACCAGAAATAATAGTCCTAGGCATGCCATGCAACCTAGCGACTTCTCTAAAGAACAAATCTGCAATGTTTGAAGCATCATCTGTTTTATGACAAGCTATAAAATGTGCCATCTTAGAGAATCTATCCACAACAACAAAAATAGAATCCCTCCCCTTCTTAGTCCTAGGCAACCCCAAAATAAAGTCCATAGAAATGTCAATCCAAGTTCTTTTTAAGAATATCACGCAAAAGTGTTCTCAAAGTTCTATTGACAACTTCAGTTTGTCCATCCGTTTGAGGATGACAAGTAGTAGAAAACAACAATTTTGTGCCAAGTTTAGCCCATAAAGTATTCCAAAAGTAACTCAAAAATTTAACATCGCGACCAGAAACAATAGTCCTAGGCATGCCAAGCAACATAACGACTTCTCTAAAGAAAAAATCCGCAATGTTGAAGCATCATCGGTTTTATAACAAGCTATAAAATATGCCATCTTAGAGAATCTATCCACAACAACAAAAATAGAATCCCTCCCCTTCTTAGTCCTAGGCAACCCCAAAATAAAGTCCATAGAAATGTCAATCCAAGTTCTTTTTAAGAATAGCACGCAAAAGTGTTCTCAAAGTTCTATTGACAACTTCAGTTTGTCCATCCGTTTGAGGATGACAAGTAGTAGAAAACAACAATTTTGTGCCAAGTTTAGCCCATAAAGTATTCCAAAAGTAACTCAAAAATTTAACATCGCGACCAGAAACAATAGTCCTAGGCATGCCATGCAACCTAACGACTTCTCTAAAGAAAAATCCGCAATGTTTGAAGCATCATCGGTTTTATAACAAGCTATAAAATGTGCCATCTTAGAGAATCTATCCACAACAACAAAAATAGAATCCATCCCCTTCTTAGTCCTAGGCAACCCCAAAATAAAGTCCATAGAAATGTCAATCCAAGTTCTTTTTAAGAATAGCACGCAAAAGTGTTCCCAAAGTTCTATTGACAACTTCAGTTTGTCCATCCGTTTGAGGATGACAAGTAGTAGAAAACAACAATTTTGTGCCAAGTTTAGCCCATAAAGTATTCCAAAAGTAACTCAAGAATTTAACATCGCGACCAGAAACAATAGTCCTAGGCATTCCATGCAACCTAGCGACTTCTCTAAAGAACAAATCCGCAATGTTTGAAGCATCATCGGTTTTATGACAAGCTATAAAATGTGCCTCCTTAGAGAATCTATCCACAACAACCAAAATAGAATCCCTCCCCTTCTTAGTCCTAGGCAACCCCAAAATAAAGTCCATAGAAATGTCAATCCAAGTTCTTTTTAATAATAGCACGCAAAAGTGTTCCCAAAGTTCTATTGACAACTTCAGTTTGTCCATCCGTTTGAGGATGACAAGTAGTAGAAATCAACAATTTTGTGCCAAGTTTAGTCCATAAAGTCTTCCAAAAGTAACTAAAGAATTTAACATCGCGACCAGAAATAATAGTCCTAGGCATGCCATGCAACCTAAGGACTTCTCTAAAGAAAAAATCCGCAATGTTTGAAGCATCATCGGTTTTATGACAAGCTATAAAATGTGTCATCTTAGAGAATCTATCCACAACAACAAAAATAAAATCACTCCCTTTCTTAGTCCTCGGCAACCCCAAAATAAAGTCCATCAAAATGTCAATCCAAGTTCTTTTTAAGAATAGCACGCAAAAGTGTTCCCAAAGTTCTATTGAAAACTTCAGTTTGTCCATCCGTTTGAGGATGACAAATAGTAGAAAACAATAATTTTGTGCCAAGTTTAGCCCATAAAGTATTCCAAAATGTAACTTATCTCATCTGGAAAAATATCTGGAAATTCCCGTACTACTGGCAGATCTGCCAATGCCGGGCTGACTTCTGCATATCTACAGCATAAACAAAGAAACATCCGCTCCTTTCTGTAACAGTCTGTCATAGTAAGAGCCGAAATCAAGGGAATCCGAGATCTGGAACCCTTCCGTAGAATTTCCACTCGTCTGTCATCTCGGGTCTGAATCTGACAATCTTATGGAAACAATCCACGGTGGCTCTGTACTTCGTTAGCATGTCAATACCGACTATACAACAAAATCAGCTAGACCCAACACTATAAATCTAGGTCAATCTCATGCCCCTCAAACTGTAGAATGCAATGTCAACCGTAGGTACAAGATATTAATCCACTTCCCAACGGAGAATTAATAGACACAACGTTCTACAACGACTCAACAGGCAATGAATGCAACAACAAATCGTTCTGAGATGAATGTATGCGATGCACCTGTATCTATCAAGATATAAGCAGGATAACCATAAAGGAGACAGTTACCTGCTATAACATCATCTGGTGCATCTTGTGCTTGCTCCTCTGTCAACGCAAACACTTGGGCCTGTTGCCTCGGAGGTTGAGTCACAGTCTGACTACCTCGGCCTCTGGGTGGAGTCGGTGCTGGTGGAGGCTGAAAAGAGTGAACCGACGATGCCTGCCGCTCAAACTGAGGTACTGAACCGGATGCTCTTCCACTCTGGCCTTGCTGTACACCTCTCTGTGGACAGACTTTGGCAAAAGCTCTGGTTGCCTACAAACGTTTGCATCGGCCTGTAACTCCCTGGCACTGTTCAGTCGCATGCTTTCCTCCACAGGAACTGCAATAAACACCGATAAACCTTGAACTTTGATCAAAACCACTTGTTTTGATCCGCTGGAGTGGAGAGCTGCTCCCTGGTCTTTTAAACTGCTTCCCCTTGGCTTTCAACTGATCCTTCTTGCCGCGCTACTACCGCCGCTTTCAAACGAGGAGGAGGAATCTATGGGATGGAGGTAGTGGCGGGTCTCGGACTTGGTACAACATAAGGAACACTCCGCTGCGCAACAATCCTGCTTCGGCACCCTTGGCTCGATTCAGTGCATCTGAGAAATTACGGGTCTCCCAGTATTTACTAAGGTAAAGATGTCAGGATTTAGGCCATTGATAAATTGGTCCGCCATGGCCTCGTCATTTCCTATGAACATGAGGTGCAAAACGAAGCAAAGAAGAGAATTTGGCAACGTACTCCTCAATGGTCAGTGCTCCTTGCCTCAGATTGGAAATTCAGCGCCTTTATCTTTACGATAGGAGATGGGAAAGAACCGTGATAAATTCCGTCTTGAACACCTTCCAAGAAATTTCGGTACCACGTTGTTCTAGGGCTCTCTTGATATCAACCCCCATTCTTTGCTATATTTGCAATTGATGGCCAATTAGCTTGATCCTCTTCTCATCACTGTACTCCAACGAGCGAATAGCATCTCAAATCTTCAAGCCAACTTTCGCACTCGATGGCATTCTCTGTACCTTTAAAGTGGGAGGTCGAAAGGATTGGAATCGCTTCAGCAACGTCTCCATAGGGGTCGCCGTAACATCCATAGAATCTCCGGATGTACTCCCCTGCTCTGGCGCTGCTGGTCGTAGAGGTACGGCTGCTCTTCTAGGAGGCATATCTAATAATCCAACTGATTAGTAAACAAGACATACAACTGTCTCAGCCATCATCTAGTCAGTTACCTCTGATCTAGAATCGGTTCTGATTCAGTCAATCACATGCTGAAATTAATCAAATACCAACAAACATGTAATAAAGAAAGCAATAATCATGCTAGCACATCATCAAGCCAGGAAGAAGACTCGATCTACCCCGCTCATTCTATCCTATTTCAGTCTAACGGAACTATCGGCTCTGATACCACCTGTTGTGGGGACCCGGGCTCTAAATCTTTTTCTTGGGATTTAATGGATTGTTATTCTAAAATGTGGGTCAATTTCACTTTTACATTAAATCTAATGTAAACAAACCAGCATGAGTTCTTTATTTAAATACAACATACAAACATCAAATACATGTATTATTGTATGTTCTCTAACCAGTAATAAAAGACAATACATAATCTACTGGTCATCTGCTACGCCGAGATCTCCACGCTAACACGATCATCTCTGTCTTGACCCAGCGATCCTGCCCCACCTGTGATGCACACATACAGACATACAACAGCCGGAAAAACCGGTGAGAACAAATCCCAGTATAAACATGTGAAATGCTATAAATAATATAAAACATGAAACATGCTGATATGAATGTCATTCATATAAAATCATGAAATGCGAGCCAATCATGTCTAGATGCGACTCGACTAAAATTCTAGGGATCCCGGTGTGAATAAGACGATCTATCACCTACCCTCCCAATCGGGGTGACGGTAACGTCTTATTCTAGACTTCGGCCTGATCTGTATCCACGTCTACAATAGGGGGTGACTTCCCCTAAGCTGGGATACAACCGAACGTCTAGAAGTCTGCCCGATCTACAGACTGTCCTATCTTAATGCATGAATACAAAATCTGTAAACAAGCATAATCATCTAATGCAATGTAACATGATCTGTAAACAAAGCATAATAGGAATTGATACAAGTTCTAATAAACATCTAATGCAATGTAACATGATCTGTAAAGCCATAACGAGATTTGCATATAAACAAATCTATAATAATACCTATATCAAGATATAAACAATAAAACTCGATAGTGATTTTAGTTGGGAAACTCAAATGTGATCTCATTTGAGTCGGGATTCCCCAAAACAAAGCAGTAGTATACCTTCCGTCGTAGAATGGTGTTACAGTCGTGAAGATGAATCTGCAATAGGAATGATTCTTAACACTCTAAGAAATGTTTCTAATGCTTTCAAATCTAACGAAACCTCGCCTCTATTTATAGGCAAATGATCGGAAGATCCGATCCACTTGGACGCTCCGATCTGACACCCTTCGGACGCCCCGAACTTACTTCGTACGTTCCGAATCCTGCATGTCTTCCACGTCTCTAGCCAACGTCTCGGATGATCGAACTACGATCGGTCGATCCGAACTATTGCATGCCATCCCTGTGTCTAGCCACCTGGCTCGGACGCTCCGAACTCCGAACGGACGGTGCGAACTCTGATCGACGTTCCGATCCGGTTCGGTCCTTCCGGTCTCACCGAAATATAAATACTCCAATATTCTCGATGCGGTCAATCTAATTCTCAATAGATATCAATACTATCATATTCTCAATCATAATCCAATACAATACTTCGGTCTCAACAAGTCATAATCATACTGAAAATCATATATGATATCATTTCTTATTTATGGTTATGTACAATCTTCACAAAATTCGATATAGTCAATCATTGTTCCGGGCATTACACTAGCGACTTCTCTAAAGAACAAATCCGCAATGTTTGAAGCATCATCGGTTTTATGACAAGCTATAAAATGTGCCATATTAGAGAATCTATCCACAACAACAAAAATAGAATCCCTCCCCTTCTTAGTCCTAGGCAACCCCAAAATAAAGTCCATAGAAATGTCATACCAAGTTCTTTTTAATATAGCACAGCAAAGTGTTCCCAAAGTTCTATTGACAACTTCAGTTTGTCCATCCGTTTGAAGATGACAAGTAGTGAAAACAACAATTTTGTGCCAAGTTTAGCCCATAAAGTATTCCAAAAGTAACTCAAGAATTAACATCGCGACCAGAAACAATAGTCCTAGGCATTCAATGCACAACTAGCGACTTCTCTAAAGAACAAATCGCAATGTTTGAAGCATCATCGGTTTTATGACAAGCTATAAAATGTGCCTCTTAGAGAATCTATCCACCAACAACAAAAATAAATCCCTCCCCTCGTCCTAGGCAACCCCAAATAAATTCCATAGAAATGTCAATCCAAGTCTAATAAAGCACGCCAAAGTGTTCCCAAAGTTCTATTGACAACTTCAGTTTGTCCATTCGTTTGAGGATGAGAAGTAGTAGAAATCAACAATTTTGTGCCAAGTTTAGCCCATAAAGTCTTTCAAAAGTAACTAAATAATTTAACTGTTAGAGTAGATGCCCTACAAGTCAACTGTTGACTAGGGATTTTATGACTCAAGTGTAATAAACAATCTTTATTTTAATATAATTCATTATTTCATGGTTTGTAATTCTTTATCTGTATACCCATGTTATCAACCATAGATAAAGACCTGATTATACTTTTACAAATGAATCGTAATTCGATGTTGAAACTCGTTTGTAAATACTGTATGATCTAAATTCGTTCCTAGTCGATTCAGCCGCCTAAAACATGGTAAAGGTCGCTTGAGCTTGAGACTAGCATCTGTGATGTTGTGTACTACGTTTCTTAGTAAGGGCATAGAGATGTCCAAACATGCAGATGGGTAGTCATAGGATGATTATACCGAAAGAACCCTCCCTCGGACTTTCAAGTGGTTATCATTCATCGAGAGGATAAGTCCGTGGTTATGATTGCACACATTAGTCCTTATGACCCGAGACAACTCTGAGGCTCATATGCTAGGGCTGTGCTTGACTCGTTTACCGGTCCAGGAGAGTCATCAGGGGCGAGGTTGGGTACAGTCGCGACACATATAGGAGCCAGTGCATTGTAGTCGGGGATTCACCGCTCACCTACGGGTGTGGATATCCTATGTGATCTAATGAAATAATAGTGCATGAATCTCTGGCCAGAGTACGAGATGTACGTTGGAGAAGGAGTTCTCCAAATAGTACACGCGATGCCACTATTATAGTTATCACATAGTTATCGAATTAATATGCAACCCTGATGAACCAATGTTGCAGATCGATCGGGATATATGAGATGAAGGGACCGTACTGTACGTTAATCATAATCGACTGGTTCTTGCAGGCACTATCAGTGATACCTAGGGATCATGGGGCGATGCTACTGACGCTCTTACCATGATCCGATGGGTGCTATCAGAAATGAGTTCTGACATTCTTGATCAAGGTGGGTGTAGAAAGAATGGGGCTAACTAGCGTAAGCCCGAATAAAGGATTCTGTCCTGAATCACAAAGAGTTGGAAAAGGTAGAGGTACTTCCCTGAACCATTGAGGGTCACACAAGTACTGGATTGTTTGTTCCCGTGTAGAGAGAATAAATTCAAAAGTTGAATTTATATTATATAGTAAATTCAAGGAGTTGAATTTATGATAATTAAATTTTGAGAGAATAAATTCAAAGAGTTGAATTTATAAAATTTGAGAATTTAATTTATAACTCAAATGTTGGGTTTATTAAATATTAAATTTTGGAGTGTGATGTAAATTCAAGTAGTTGAATTTATAATTTAAATAATAAATTCAAATGTTGAATTATAATGTATTTAATTTATTAAGCTCAAAAGTTGAGTTGTTTAATTAATAATTAAAATTGGTGGATAATATGTTTAATGGGCTTGTAGGGGTACAAGTCCAACATATTAAATAATTAAATTTTTAATGGAATTTGTTATTAAATTAATTAAACTAGTTGGACTAGCCCAATAAATTAAATCAAGCCCATTAATGTTAATTATGTAATTAGTTTATTTATTTATTATAAATAATAATTGAAAAGCTAAACCACAAAAACCCAGCAAATAAACTTACGTGAGCCTACACCAATTTGAAAAGAAAAATTCGGCCACCTTGATTTAGGGTTAGGGTTGAGCGTCTCTCCATTATTTCTCTCCTAAAATCCTTCTACTTTTCTAGTGCAAATTAGAAGAGGATCAAGCAATCTAGGCGTGGACTTGATAGGAGGATCAAACAAGGAGATTATTGAAGAAAGTTCGTAGGGATTCATCAAGAGCAGAATCTGTTATATCGGATCAGTTGGAGCCAAGTGATCTATTCACAAAGGTATAAATTTCTAACACCCTATGAATGTTTTGTTAAATCATACGAACGTCCAAAGCAATATTATTTTGTTTTTTCAAAATAAAATAAAAATTTTAAATCTTCCGCTGGTTTGGGCGTGTGAGAAAACCGGATCCAACATTAACATCGCGACCAGAGAAATAATAGTCCTAGGCATGCCATGCAACCTAGCGACTTCTCTAAAAACAATCGCAATGTTTGAAGCATCATCTGTTTTATGACAAGCTATAAAATGTGCCATCTTAGAGAATCTATCCACAACAACAAAAAAACGAATCCCTCCCCTTCTTAGTCTAGGCAACCCCAAAATAAAGTCCATAGAAATGTCAATCCAAGTTCTTTTAAGAATATCACGCAAAAGTGTTCCAAAGTCTATTGACAACTTCAGTTTGTCCATCCGTTGTTTGAGGATGACAAGTAGTAGAAAACAACAATTTGTGCCAAGTTTAGCCCATAAAGTATTCCAAAAGTAACTCAAAAATTACATCGCGACCAGAAACAATAGTCCTAGGCATGCCATGCAACTAAGACTTCTTAAAGAAAAAATCGCAATGTTTGAAGCATCATCGGTTTTATGACAAGCTATAAAATGTGCCATCTTAGAGAATCTATCCACAACAACAAAAATAGAATCCCTCCCCTTCTTAGTCCTAGGCAACCCCAAAATAAAGTCCATAGAAATGTCAATCCAAGTTCTTTTTAATAATAGCACGCAAAAGTGTTCCCAAAGTTCTATTGACAACTTCAGTTTGTCCATCCGTTTGAGGATGACAAGTAGTAGAAAACAACAATTTTGTGCCAAGTTTAGCCCATAAAGTATTCCAAAAGTAACTAAAGAATTTAACATCGCGACCAGAAACAATAGTCCTAGGCATTCCATGCAACCTAGCGACTTCTCTAAAGAACAAATCCGCAATGTTTGAAGCATCATCGGTTTTATGACAAGCTATAAAATGTGCCATCTTAGAGAATCTATCCACAACAACAAAAATAGAATCCCTCCCCTTCTTAGTCCTAGGCAACCCCAAAATAAAGTCCATAGAAATGTCAATCCAAGTTCTTTTTAAGAATAGCACGCAAAAGTGTTCCCAAAGTTCTATTGACAACTTCAGTTTGTCCATCCGTTTGAGGATGACAAGTAGTAGAAAACAACAATTTTGTGCCAAGTTTAGCCCATAAAGTATTCCAAAAGTAACTCAAGAATTTAACATCGCGACCAGAAACAATAGTCCTAGGCATGCCATGCAACCTAGCGACTTCTCTAAAGAACAAATCCGCAATGTTTGAAGCATCATCGGTTTTATGACAAGCTATAAAATGTGCCATCTTAGAGAATCTATCCACAACAACAAAAATAGAATCCCTCCCCTTCTTAGTCCTAGGCAACCCCAAAATAAAGTCCATAGAAATGTCAATCCAAGTTCTTTTTAAGAATAGCACGCAAAAGTGTTCCCAAAGTTCTATTGACAACTTCAGTTTGTCCATCCGTTTGAGGATGACAAGTAGTAGAAACAACAATTTTGTGCCAAGTTTAGCCCATAAAGTCTTCCAAAAGTAACTAAAGAATTTAACATCGCGACCAGAAACAATAGTCCTAGGCATGCCATGCAACCTAACGACTTCTCTAAAGAACAAATCCGCAATGTTTGAAGCATCATCGGTTTTATGACAAGCTATAAAATGTGCCATCTTAGAGAATCTATCCACAACAACAAAAATAGAATCCCTCCCCTTCTTAGTCCTAGGCAACCCCAAAATAAAGTCCATAGAAATGTCAATCCAAGTTCTTTTTAAGAATAGCACGCAAAAGTGTTCCCAAAGTTCTATTGACAACTTCAGTTTGTCCATCCGTTTGAGGATGACAAGTAGTAGAAAACAACAATTTTGTGCCAAGTTTAGCCCATAAAGTATTCCAAAAGTAACTCAAGAATTTAACATCGCGACCAGAAACAATAGTCCTAGGCATTCCATGCAACCTAGCGACTTCTCTAAAGAACAAATCCGCAATGTTTGAAGCATCATCGGTTTTATGACAAGCTATAAAATGTGCCATCTTAGAGAATCTATCCACAACAACAAAAATAGAATCCCTCCCCTTCTTAGTCCTAGGCAACCCCAAAATAAAGTCCATAGAAATGTCAATCCAAGTTCTTTTTAAGAATAGCACGCAAAAGTGTTCCCAAAGTTCTATTGACAACTTCAGTTTGTCCATCCGTTTGAGGATGACAAGTAGTAGAAAACAACAATTTTGTGCCAAGTTTAGCCCATAAAGTATTCCAAAAGTAACTCAAGAATTTAACATCGCGACCAGAAACAATAGTCCTAGGCATGCCATGCAACCTAACGACTTCTCTAAAGAACAAATCCGCAATGTTTGAAGCATCATCGGTTTTATGACAAGCTATAAAATGTGCCATCTTAGAGAATCTATCCACAACAACAAAAATAGAATCCCTCCCCTTCTTAGTCCTAGGCAACCCCAAAATAAAGTCCATAGAAATGTCAATCCAAGTTCTTTTTAAGAATAGCACGCAAAAGTGTTCCCAAAGTTCTATTGACAACTTCAGTTTGTCCATCCGTTTGAGGATGACAAGTAGTAGAAAACAACAATTTTGTGCCAAGTTTAGCCCATAAAGTATTCCAAAAGTAACTCAAGAATTTAACATCGCGACCAGAAACAATAGTCCTAAGCATTCCATGCAACCTAGCGACTTCTCTAAAGAACAAATCCGCAATGTTTGAAGCATCATCGGTTTTATGACAAGCTATAAAATGTGCCATCTTAGAGAATCTATCCACAACAACCAAAATAGAATCCCTCCCCTTCTTAGTCCTAGGCAATCCCAAAATAAAGTCCATAGAAATGTCAATCCAAGTTCTTTTTAATAATAGCACGCAAAAGTGTTCCCAAAGTTCTATTGACAACTTCAGTTTGTCCATCCGTTTGAGGATGACAAGTAGTAGAAAACAACAATTTTGTGCCAAGTTTAGCCCATAAAGTATTCCAAAAGTAACTCAAGAATTTAACATCGCGACCAGAAACAATAGTCCTAGGCATTCCATGCAACCTAGCGACTTCTCTAAAGAACAAATCCGCAATGTTTGAAGCATCATCGGTTTTATGACAAGCTATAAAATGTGCCATCTTAGAGAATCTATCCCAAACAACAAAAATAGAATCCCTCCCCTTCTTAGTCCAGGCAACCCCAAAATAAAGTCCATAAAAATGTCAATCCAAGTTCTTTTTAATAATAGTACGCAAAAGTGTTTCCAAAAGTTCTATTAACAACTTCAGTTTGTCCATCCGTTGTTGAGGATGACAAGTAGTAGAAATCAACAATTTTGTGTAAGTTTAGCCCATAAAGTCTTCCAAAAGTAACTAAATAATTAACATCGCGACCAGAAATAATAGTCCTAGGCATGCCATGACAACCTAGCGACTTCTCTAAGAAGAAATCTGCAATGTTTGAAGCATCATCTGTTTTATGACAGCTATAAATGTGCCATCTTAGAAATCTATCCACAACAACAAAAATAGAATCCCTCCACTTCTTAGTCTAGGCAACCCCAAAATAAAGTCCATAGAAATGTCAATCCCTTCTTTAAGAATATCACGCAAAAGTGTTCCAAAGTTCTATTGACAACTTCAGTTTGTCCATCCGTTTGAGGATGACAAGTAGTAGAAAACAACAATTTTGTGCCAAGTTTAGCATAAAGTATTCCAAAAGTAACCAAAAATTTAACATCGCGACCAGAAACAATAGTCCTAGGCATGCCATGCAAACATAAAGACTTCTCTAAAGAAAAATCGCAATGTTTGAAGCATCATCGGTTTTATAACAAGCTATAAAATGTGCCATCTTAGAGAATCTATCCACAACAACAAAAATAGAATCCCTCCCCTTTTAGTCCTAGGCAACCCCAAAATAAAGTCCATAGAAATTCAATCCAAGTTCTTTTTAAGAATAGCACGCAAAAGTGTTCTCAAAGTTCTATTGACAACTTCAGTTTGTCCATCCGTTTGAGGATGACAGGTAGTAGAAAACAACAATTTTGTGCCAAGTTTAGCCATAAAGTATTCCAAAAGTAATCAAAAATTTCACTCGCGACCAGAAACAATATTCCTAGGCCATGCATCAACCTAACGACTTCTCTAAAGAAAAATCCGCAATGTTTGAAGCATCATCGGTTTTATAACAAGCTATAAAATGTGCCATCTTAGAGAATCTATCCACACAACAAAAATAGAATCCATCCCCTTCTTTAGTCCTAGGCAACCCCAAAATAAAGTCCATAGAAATGTCAATCCAAGTTCTTTTTAAGAATAGCACGCAAAAGTGTTCCCAAAGTTTTATTGACAATTCAGTTTGGCCATCCGTTTGAGGATGACAGTAGTAGAAAACAACAATTTTGTGCCAAGTTTTGCCATAAAGTATTCCAAAAGTAACTCAAAATTTAACATCGCGACCAGAAAACAATAGTCCTAGCATGCCATGCAACCTAGCGACTCTCTAAAGAACAAATCCGCAATGTTGAAGCATCATCGGTTTTATGACAAGCTATAAAATGTGCCATCTTAGAGAATCTATCACCAACAACAAAAATAGAATCCCTCCCCTTCTGAGCTGTTTGTCCTTTCGATCAAGAATCTGTATCGGGTCGTTCTATATAGCTCAAGGTGTGATCAAGTTCAGCTTCGTTCGGTTGAATAACATGAGAAACATCTGGCATATATTTTGCGTAACATTGATACATGAAATACGTCATGTATTCCGGATAAGGAAGGAGGAAGTGGCAAGTCGATAAGCTCGATCGCCAATCTTTTCAAGAATCTCGTAAGGACCAATGTATCGAGGAGAGAGTTTTCCGCGTTTGCCAAATCGAACAACGCCTCTAAATGGAGAAATCTTTAAAAACACTCTATCTCCCGCCTCAAATACTAACGGTCTACGTCTGATATTGGCGTACTTTGCTTGTCGATCTTGTGCTGTCTTCATTCGTTTCTGAATGATCTTTACCTTCTCAGTCATGTCACGAATCATATCTGGTCCAAGTTCTGGTACTTCTGAAACATCGTCCCAATATAGCGGAGATCTGCACTTCTTGCCATACAACGCTTCAAACGGTGCCATCTCAATGCTCGTCTGATAGCTGTTATTATAAGAGAATTCGCAAAGAGGTAGAGAATCTTGCCAACCAATGCCAAAATCTAGCACTACGGCTCTTAACATATCCTCTAATGTCTGTATAGTCCGCTCTGACTGTCCGTCTGTCTGAGGATGGTAAGCAGTGCTAAGGTGTAAGGTCGTACCTAACGCCTGCTGTAAACTGTGCCAGAAGTGTGAAGTGAATCGTGGATCACGATCTGATACGATAGACTTCGGCACTCCATGCAATCTGACTACCTCGCGAATATAAATCTCCGCCATCTGATCCTGTCTAAACGTCATTCTATATGGAATGAAACATGCGGATTTGGTCAGTCTGTCAATAATGACCCAAATCGCATCACAGCCTTTGGATGATCGTGGTAACTTCGTCACAAAATCCATGGAAATGTGGTCCCATTTCCATTCTGGAATGGATAAACTCTGAAGTAAACCCCCCGGCTTCTTCCTCTCGGCCTTCACCTGTTGGCAGTTCAAGCATTTAGACACAAATTCGGCAATATCTGACTTCATTTGCTTCCACCAGAACTGTGTCTTCAAGTCATTGTACATCTTTCTGCCACCAGGATGAATGCTGAACCGACTACAATGTGCCTCTGTCAGAATCTGCTGCCTCAAATCTGCAACATCTGGCACAACTAGACGGTTATTCACGTACAACACATGATCTCGTACCTGATATTCTGATACATGCCCTGATCTGACCATCTGGATTGATCTTTGCACATTCTGATCAGTTCTTTGTGCTTCCTTAATCCTCATAATCAAATTGGGCTCAACTTGGATCGTAAAGAGTCGTAGTGGCTTACTATCTGTATCAAATTCTAATCCAGATGTACAGCAATTTTCAACTAACTTGTTAACACCTATCGTCGATAAGGACAATGAACATACCTTACGACTCAAGGCATCTGCTGCTGCATTTGACTTACCTGGATAATATTTGATTTCACAGTCAAAGTCTTTCAGAAGATCTAGCCATCTACGTTGCCTCATATTCAATTCTGATTGAGAAAATAGGTACTTTAAGCTCTTGTGATCGGAAAAGATCTCAAATTTCTCGCCATAGAGATAATGACGCCAAATCTTTAACGCAAATACGATAGCCGCCAATTCCAGATCGTGAATGGGGTATCGAACTTCGTGTGGCTTCAATTGTCTTGAGGCGTATGCGATCACATGGCCTCGCTGCATAAGAACACATCCCAAACCTCTATGAGAAGCATCACAATATACAACGAAATCACCCGTACCGGAAGGTATCGTCAGTACTGGAGCACTGGTCAGCCTTTTCTTTAACTCTAGAAAGCTAGACTCGCACTCCTCTGACCAAACAAATGGTGCATTCTTTTGCGTCAATTGAGTTATTGGCTTGGCAATACTGGAGAAATCTTTGATAAATCTTCTGTAATATCCGGCTAAGCCCATGAAACTGCGTATTTCTGGTACAGAAGTCGGTCTCGACCAACTAATCACAGCTTCCACTTTACTCGGATCAACAGAAATACCATCTCCAGAAATGATATGTCCTAAGAAGACAACTCTATTCAACCAAAACTTACACTTTGACAATTTAGCATACAGTCGCTCGTTTCTCAACGTCTGCAAAACAATTCTGAGATGCTCTGCATGCTCATTTCTGTTCTTCGAATACACCAAAATGTCATCAATGAAGACAATCACAAATTCATCTAGATATCTCTGAAACACTTGGTTCATCAAGCCCATAAATACCGCAGGAGCATTTGTTAAACCAAAAGGCATGACAATAAATTCGTAATGTCCATACCTGGTTCGAAACGCTGTCTTTGGTATGTCTATATCTCGAACTCTGAGCTGATGATAACCAGAACGTAAATCAATCTTAGAATAGACCGAGGATCCCTGCAACTGATCAAATAGATCATCGATCCTAGGCAAAGGATATTTATTCTTGATCGTTGCCTTGTTCAACTGCCGGTAATCGATACACAACCGCATCGACCCATCTTTCTTTCGCACGAACAGTACCGGCGCGCCCCAAGGAGATACATTAGGTCTGATATATCCCTTGGCTAGAAGATCTTCTAATTGTGCTTTCAATTCTTTGAGTTCGATGGGTGCCATCCTATATGGAGCTCTCGAAATAGGTACGGTACCTGGCGCAAGTTCAATGCTAAAGTCTACCTCACGAACCGGAGGTAATCCTGGGATCTCATCTGGAAAAATATCTGGAAATTCCCGTACTACTGGCAGATCTGCCAATGCCGGGCTCGACTTCTGCATATCTACAGCATAAACAAAGAAACCATCCGCTCCTTTCTGTAACAGTCTGTTCATAGTAAGAGCCGAAATCAAGGGAATCCGAGATCTGGAACCCTTCCCGTAGAATTTCCACTCGTCTGTCATCTCGGGTCTGAATCTGACAATCTTATGGAAACAATCCACGGTGGCTCTGTACTTCGTTAGCATGTCAATACCGACTATACAATCAAAATCAGCTAGACCCAACACTATACAATCTAGGTCAATCTCATGCCCCTCAAACTGTAGAATGCAATGTCTAACCGTAGTTACAGATATTAATCCACTTCCCAACGGAGAATTAATAGACACAACGTCTAACAACGACTCAACAGGCAATGAATGCAACAATGCAAATCGTTCTGAGATGAATGTATGCGATGCACCTGTATCTATCAAGATATAAGCAGGATAACCATAAAGGAGACAGTTACCTGCTATAACATCATCTGGTGCATCTTGTGCTTGCTCCTCTGTCAACGCAAACACTTGGGCCTGTTGCCTCGGAGGTTGAGTCACAGTCTGACTACCTCGGCCTCTGGGTGGAGTCGGTGCTGGTGGAGGCTGAAAAGAGTGAACCGACGATGCCTGCCGCTCAAACTGAGGTACTGAACCGGATGCTCTTCCACTCTGGCCTTGCTGTACACCTCTCTGTGGACAGACTTTGGCAAAATGCTCTGGTTGCCTACAAACGTTGCATCGGCCTGTAACTCCCTGGCACTGTTCAGTCGCATGCTTTCCTCCACAGGAACTGCAATAAACACCGATAAACCTTGAACTTTGATCAAAACCACTCTGTTTTGATCCGCTGGAGCTGGACGAGCTGCTCCCTGGTCTTTTAAACTGCTTCCCCTTGGCTTTCAACTGATCCTTCTTGCCGCTGCTACTACCGCCGCTTTCAAATCGAGGAGGAGGAATCTGGGATGGAGGTAGTGGCGGTCTCGGACTTGGTACAACATAAGGAACACTCCGCTGCCGCAACAATCCTGCTTCGGCACCCTTGGCTCGATTCAGTGCATCTGAGAAATTATCGGGTCTCCCAGTATTTACTAAGGTAAAGATGTCAGGATTTAGGCCATTGATAAATTGGTCCGCCATGGCCTCGTCATTTCCTGAAACATGAGGTGCAAAACGAAGCAAAGAAGAGAATTTGGCAACGTACTCCTCAATGTTCAGTGCTCCTTGCCTCAGATTGGCAAATTCAGCGCCTTTATCTTTACGATAGGAGATGGGAAAGAACCGCTGATAAAATTCCGTCTTGAACACCTTCCAAGAAATTTCGGTACCACGTTGTTCTAGTGCTCTCTTGATATTCAACCACCAATTCTTTGCTATATCTTGCAATTGATGGCCAATTAGCTTGATCCTCTTCTCATCACTGTACTCCAACGAGTCGAATAGCATCTCAATATCTTCAAGCCAACTTTCGCACTCGATGGCATTCTCGGTACCTTTTAAAGTGGGAGGTCGAAAGGATTGGAATCGCTTCAGCAACGTCTCCATAGGGGTCGCCGTAACATCCATAGAATCTCCGGATGTACTCCCCTGCTCTGGCGCTGCTGGTCGTAGAGGTACGGCTGCTCTTCTAGGAGGCATATCTAATAATCCAACTGATTAGTAAACAAGACATACAACTGTCTCAGCCATCATCTAGTCAGTTACCTCTGATCTAGAATCGGTTCTGATTCAGTCAATCACATGCTGAAATTAATCAAATACCAAACAACATGTAATAAGAAAGCAATAATCATGCTAGCACATCATCAAGCAAGGAAGAAGACTCGATCTACCCCGCTCATTCTATCCTATTTCAGTCTAACGGAACTATCGGCTCTGATACCACCTGTTGTGGGGACCCGGGCTCTAAATCTTTTTCTTGGGATTTAATGGATTGTTATTCTAAAATGTGGGTCAATTTTTCACTTTTACATTAAATCTAATGTAAACAAACCAGCATGAGTTCTTTATTTAAATACAACATACAAACATCAAATACATGTATTATTCTGTATGTTCTCCCTAACCAGTAATAAAAGACAATACATAATCTACTGGTCCATCTGCTACGCCCGAGATCTCCACGCTAACACGATCATCTCTGTCTTGACCCAGATCCTGCCCCACCTGTTGTTATGCACACATACAGACATAACAACAGCCGGAAAACCGGTGAGAACAAATCCCAGTATAAACATGTGAACATGCATATAAATACTATAAAACATGAAACATGCTGATATGAATGTCATTCATATAAAATCATGAAATGCGAGCCTAATCATGTCTAGATGCGACTCGACTAAAATTCTAGGGATCCCGGTGTGAATAAGACGATCTATCACCTACCCTCCCAATCGGGGTGACGGTACGTCTTATTCCTAGACTTCGGCCTGATCTGTATCCACGTCTACAATAGGGGGTGATCTTCCCCTAAGCTGGGATACAACCGAACGTCTAGAAGTCTGCCCGATCTACAGACTGTCCTATCTTAATGCATGAATACAAAATCTGTAAACAAGCATAATCATCTAATGCAATGTAACATGATCTGTAAACAAAGCATAATAGGAATTGAATACAAGTTCTAATAAACATCTAATGCAATGTAACATGATCTGTAAAGCATAACGAGATTTGCATATAAACAAATCTATAATAATACCTATATCAAGATATAAACAATAAAACTCGTATGTGATTTTAGTTGGGAAACTCAAATGTGATCTCATTTGAGTCGTGATTCCCCAAAACAAAGCATGTAGTATACCTTCCGTCGTAGAATTGCTGTTACAGTCGTGAAGATGAATCTGCAATAGGAATGATTCTTAACACTCTAAGAAATGTTTCTAATGCTTTCAAATCTAACGAAACCTCGCCTCTATTTATAGGCAATGATCGGAAGATCCGATCCACTTCGGACGCTCCGATCTGACACCCTTCGGACGCTCCGAACTTACTTCGTACGTTCCGAATCCTGCATGTCTTCCACGTCTCTAGCCAACTGTCTCGGATGATCCGAACTACGATCGGTCGATCCGAACTATTGCATGCCATCCATGTGTCTAGCCACCTGGCTCGGACGCTCCGAACTCCGAACGGACGGTGCGAACTCTGATCGTACGTTCCGATCTCGGTTCGGTCCTTCCGGTCTCACCGAAATATAAATACTCCAATATTCTCGATGCCGGTCAATCTAATTCTCAATAGATATCAATACTATCATATTCTCAATCATAATCCAATACAATACTTCGGTCTCAACAAGTCATAATCATACTGAAAATCATATATGATATCATTTCTTATTTCTTATGGTTATGTACAATCTTCACAACATATTCGTATATGTCAATCATTGTTCCGGGCATTACACTAGCGACTTCTCTAAAGAACAAATCCGCAATGTTTGAAGCATCATCGGTTTTATGACAAGCTATAAAATGTGCCATATTAGAGAATCTATCCACAACAACAAAAATAGAATCCCTCCCCTTCTTAGTCCTAGGCAACCCCAAAATAAAGTCCATAGAAATGTCAATCCAAGTTCTTTTTAATAATAGCACGCAAAAGTGTTCCCAAAGTTCTATTGACAACTTCAGTTTGTCCATCCGTTTGAAGATGACAAGTAGTAGAAAACAACAATTTTGTGCCAAGTTTAGCCCATAAAGTATTCCAAAAGTAACTCAAGAATTTAACATCGCGACCAGAAACAATAGTCCTAGGCATTCAATGCAACCTAGCGACTTCTCTAAAGAACAAATCCGCAATGTTTGAAGCATCATCGGTTTTATGACAAGCTATAAAATGTGCCATCTTAGAGAATCTATCCACAACAACAAAAATAGAATCCCTCCCCTTCTTAGTCCTAGGCAACCCCAAAATAAATTCCATAGAAATGTCAATCCAAGTTCTTTTTAATAATAGCACGCAAAAGTGTTCCCAAAGTTCTATTGACAACTTCAGTTTGTCCATCCGTTTGAGGATGAGAAGTAGTAGAAATCAACAATTTTGTGCCAAGTTTAGCCCATAAAGTCTTTCAAAAGTAACTAAATAATTTAACTGTTAGAGTAGATGCCCTACAAGTCAACTGTTGACTAGGGATTTTATTGACTCAAGTGTAATAAACAATCTTTATTTTAATATAATTCATTATTTCATGGTTTGTTAATTCTTTATCTGTATACCCATGTTATCAACCATAGATAAAGACCTTGATTATACTTTAATACAAATGAATCGTAATTCGATGTTGAAACTCGTTTGTAAATACTGTATGATCTAAATTCGTTCCTAGTCGATTCAGCCGCCTAAAACATGGATAAAGGTCGCTTGAGCTTGAGACTAGCATCTGTGATGTTGTGTACTACGTTTCTTAGTAAGGGCATAGAGATGTCCAAACATGCAGATGGGTAGTCATAGGATGATTATACCGAAGAACCCTCCCTCGGACTTTCCAAGTGGTTATCATTCATCGAGAGGATAAGTCCGTGGTTATGATTGTACACCATTAGTCCTTATGACCCGAGACAACTCTGAGGCTCTATATGCTAGGGCTGTGCTTTGACTCGTTTACCGGCTCCAGGAGAGTCATCAGGTGGCGAGGTTGGGTACAGTCGCGACACATATAGGAGCCAGTGCATTGTAGTCGGGGATTCACCGCTCACCTACGGGTGTGGATATCCTATGTGATCTAATGAAATAATAGTGCATGGAATCTCTGGCCAGAGTACGAGATGTACGTTGGAGAAGGAGTTCTCCAAATAGTACACGCGATGCCACTATTATAGTTATCACATAGTTATCGAATTAATATGCAACCCTCGATGAACCAATGGTTGCAGATTCGATCGGGATATATGAGATGAAGGGACCGTACTGTACGTTAATCATAATCGACTGGTTCTTGCAGGCACTATCAGTGATACCTAGGGGATCATGGGGCGATGCTACTAGACGCTCTTACCATGATCCGATGGGTGCTATCAGAAATGAGTTCTGACATTCTTGATCAAGGTGTTGATAGAAAGAATGGGGCTAACTAGCGTAAGCCCGAATAAAGGATTCTGTCCTGAATCACAAAGAGTTGTGAACCCACGGCTAGCTGTATCCCTGAACCATTGAGGGTCACACAAGTACTGGATTGTTTGTTCCCGTAGAGAGAATAAATTCAAAAGTTGAATTTATATTATATAGTAAATTCAAGGAGTTGAATTTATGATAATTAAATTTTGAGAGAATAAATTCAAAGAGTTGAATTTATAAAATTTGAGAATTTAATTTATTAAACTCAAATGTTGGGTTTATTAAATATTAAATTTTGGAGGTGATGTAAATTCAAGTAGTTGAATTTATAATTTAAATAATAAATTCAAATGTTGAATTTATAATGTATTTAATTTATTAAGCTCAAAAGTTGAGTTGTTTAATTAATAAATTAAAATTGGTGGATAATATGTTTAATGGGCTTGTAGGGGTACAAGTCCAACATATTAAATAATTAAATTTTTAATGGACTTTGATTAAATTAATTAAACTAGTTGGACTAGCCCAATAAATTAAATCAAGCCCATTAATGTTAATTATGTAATTAGTTTATTATTATTTTATTATAAATAATAATTGAAAAGCTAAACCACAAAAACCCAGCAATAAACTTACGTGAGCCTACACCAATTTTGAAAAGAAAAATTCGGCCACCTTGATTTAGGGTTAGGGTTTGAGCCGTCTCTCCATTATTTCTCTCCTAAAATCTCTTCTACTTTTCTAGTGCAAATTAGAAGAGGATCAAGCAATCTAGTCGTGGACTTGATAGGAGGATCAAACAAGGAGATTATTGAAGAAAGTTCGTAGGGATTCATCAAGAGCTAGATCTGTTTATATCGGATCAGTTGGAGCCAAGTGATCTATTCACAAAGGTATAAATTTCTAACACCCTATGAATGTTTTGTTAAATCATACGAACGTCCAAAGCAATATTATTTTGTTTTTCAAAATAAAATAAAAATTTTAAATCTTCCGCTGCGTTTGGGCGTGTAGAAAACCGGATCCAACATTAACATCGCGACCAGAAATAATAGTCCTAGGCATGCCATGCAACCTAGCGACTTCTCTAAAAAACAAATCTGCAATGTTTGAAGCATCATCTGTTTTATGACAAGCTATAAAATGTGCCATCTTAGAGAATCTATCCACAACAACAAAAACAGAATCCCTCCCCTTCTTAGTCCTAGGCAACCCCAAAATAAAGTCCATAGAAATGTCAATCCAAGTTCTTTTTAAGAATATCACGCAAAAGTGTTCTCAAAGTTCTATTGACAACTTCAGTTTGTCCATCCGTTTGAGGATGACAAGTAGTAGAAAACAACAATTTTGTGCCAAGTTTAGCCCATAAAGTATTCCAAAAGTAACTCAAAAATTTAACATCGCGACCAGAAACAATAGTCCTAGGCATGCCATGCAACATAACGACTTCTCTAAAGAAAAAATCTGCAATGTTTGAAGCATCATCGGTTTTATAACAAGCTATAAAATGTGCCATCTTAGAGAATCTATCCACAACAACAAAAATAGAATCCCTCCCCTTCTTAGTCCTAGGCAACCCCAAAATAAAGTCCATAGAAATGTCAATCCAAGTTCTTTTTAAGAATAGCACGCAAAAGTGTTCTCAAAGTTCTATTGACAACTTCAGTTTGTCCATCCGTTTGAGGATGACAGGTAGTACAAAACAACAATTTTGTGCCAAGTTTAGCCCATAAAGTATTCCAAAAGTAACTCAAAAATTTAACATCGCGACCAGAAACAATATTCCTAGGCATGCCATGCAACCTAACGACTTCTCTAAAGAAAAAATCCGCAATGTTTGAAGCATCATCGGTTTTATAACAAGCTAAAAAATGTGCCATCTTAGAGAATCTATCCACAACAACAAAAATAGAATCCATCCCCTTCTTAGTCATAGGCAACCCCAAAATAAAGTCCATAGAAATGTCAATCCAAGTTCTTTTTAAGAATAGCACGCAAAAGTGTTCCCAAAGTTCTATTGATAACTTCAGTTTGTCCATCCGTTTGAAGATGACAAGTAGTAGAAAACAACAATTTTGTGCCAAGTTTAGCCCATAAAGTATTCCAAAAGTAACTCAAGAATTTAACATCGCGACCAGAAACAATAGTCCTAGGCATTCAATGCAACCTAGCGACTTCTCTAAAGAACAAATCCGCAATGTTTGAAGCATCATCGGTTTTATGACAAGCTATAAAATGTGCCATCTTAGAGAATCTATCCACAACAACAAAAATAGAATCCCTCCCCTTCTTATTCCTAGGCAACCCCAAAATAAAGTCCATAGAAATGTCAATCCAAGTTCTTTTTAATAATAGCACGCAAAAGTGTTCCAAAAGTTCTATTGACAACTTCAGTTTGTCCATCCGTTTGAGGATGACAAGTAGTAGAAATCAACAATTTTGTGCCAAGTTTAGCCCATAAAGTCTTCCAAAAGTAACTAAATAATTTAACATCGCGACCAGAAATAATAGTCTTAGGCATGCCATGCAACCTAGCGACTTCTCTAAAGAACAAATCTGCAATGTTTGAAGCATCATCTGTTTTATGACAAGCTACAAAATGTGCCATCTTAGAGAATCTATCCACAACAACAAAAATAGAATCCCTCCACTTCTTAGTCCTAGCAACCCCAAAATAAAGTCCATAGAAATGTCAATCCAAGTTCTTTTTAAGAATATCACGCAAAAGTGTTCTCAAAGTTCTATTGACAACTTCAGTTTGTCCATCCGTTTGAGGATGACAAGTAGTAGAAAACAACAATTTTGTGCCAAGTTTAGCCCATAAAGTATTCCAAAAGTAACTCAAAAATTTAACATCGCGACCAGAAACAATAGTCCTAGGCATGCCATGCAACATAACGACTTCTTTAAAGAAAAAATCTGCAATGTTTGAAGCATCATCGGTTTTATAGCAAGCTATAAAATTGCCATCTTAGAGAATCTATCCACAACAACAAAAATAGAATCCCTCCCCTTCTTAGTCCTAGGCAACCCCAAAATAAAGTCCATAGAAATGTCAATCCAAGTTCTTTTTAAGAATAGCACGCAAAAGTGTTCTCAAAGTTCTATTGACAACTTCAGTTTGTCCATCCGTTTGAGGATGACAGGTAGTAGAAAACAAAAATTTTGTGCCAAGTTTAGCTCATAAAGTATTCCAAAAGTAACTCAAAAATTTAACATCGCGACCAGAAACAATAGTCCTAGGCATGCCATGCAACCTAGCGACTTCTCTAAAGAACAAATCCGCAATGTTTGAAGCATCATCGGTTTTATGACAAGCTATAAAATGTGCCATCTTAGAGAATCTATCCACAACAACAAAAATAGAATCCCTCCCCTTCTTAGTCCTAGGCAACCCCAAAATAAAGTCCATAGAAATGTCAATCCAAGTTCTTTTTAAGAATAGCACGCAAAAGTGTTCCCAAAGTTCTATTGACAACTTCAGTTTGTCCATCCGTTTGAGGATGACAAGTAGTAGAAAACAACAATTTTGTGCCAAGTTTAGCCCATAAAGTATTCCAAAAGTAACTAAAGAATTTAACATCGCGACCAGAAACAATAGTCCTAGGCATTTCATGCAACCTAGCGACTTCTCTAAAGAACAAATCCGCAATGTTTGAAGCATCATCGGTTTTATGACAAGCTATAAAATGTGCCATCTTAGAGAATCTATCCACAACAACAAAAATAGAATCCATCCCCTTCTTAGTCCTAGGAAACCCCAAAATAAAGTCCATAGAAATGTCAATCCAAGTTCTTTTTAAGAATAGCACGCAAAAGTGTTCCCAAAGTTCTATTGACAACTTCAGTTTGTCCATCCGTTTGAAGATGAGAAGTAGTAGAAAACAACAATTTTGTGCCAAGTTTAGCCCATAAAGTATTCCAAAAGTAACTCAAGAATTTAACATCGCGACCAGAAACAATAGTCCTAGGCATTCAATGCAACCTAGCGACTTCTCTAAAGAACAAATCCGCAATGTTTGAAGCATCATCGGTTTTATGACAAGCTATAAAATGTGCCATCTTAGAGAATCTATCCACAACAACAAAAATAGAATCCCTCCCCTTCTTAGTCCTAGGCAACCCCAAAATAAAGTCCATAAAAATGTCAATCCAAGTTCTTTTTAATAATAGTACGCAAAAGTGTTCCAAAAGTTCTATTAACAACTTCAGTTTGTCCATCCGTTTGAGGATGACAAGTAGTAGAAATCAACAATTTTGTGTCAAGTTTAGCCCATAAAGTCTTCCAAAAGTAACTAAATAATTTAACATCGCGACCAGAAATAATAGTCCTAGGCATGCCATGCAACCTAGCGACTTCTCTAAAGAAGAAATCTGCAATGTTTGAAGCATCATCTGTTTTATGACAGGCTATAAAATGTGCCATCTTAGATAATCTATCCACAACAACAAAAATAGAATCCCTCCACTTCTTAGTCCTAGGCAACCCCAAAATAAAGTCCATAGAAATGTCAATCCAAGTTCTTTTAAGAATATCACGCAAAAGTGTTCTCAAAGTTCTATTGACAACTTCAGTTTGTCCATCCGTTTGAGGATGACAAGTAGTAGAAAACAACAATTTTGTGCCAAGTTTAGCCCATAAAGTATTCCAAAAGTAACTCAAAAATTTAACATCGCGACCAGAAACAATAGTCCTAGGCATGCCATGCAACATAACGACTTCTCTAAAGAAAAAATCTGCAATGTTTGAAGCATCATCGGTTTTATAACAAGCTATAAAATGTGCCATCTTAGAGAATCTATCCACAACAACAAAAATAGAATCCCTCCCCTTCTTAGTCCTAGGCAACCCCAAAATAAAGTCCATAGAAATATCAATCCAAGTTCTTTTTAAGAATAGCACGCAAAAGTGTTCTCAAAGTTCTATTGACAACTTCAGTTTGTCCATCCGTTTGAGGATGACAGGTAGTAGAAAACAACAATTTTGTGCCAAGTTTAGCTCATAAAGTATTCCAAAAGTAACTCAAAAATTTAACATCGCGACCAGAAACAATATTCCTAGGCATGCCATGCAACCTAACGACTTCTCTAAAGAAAAAATCCGCAATGTTTGAAGCATCATCGGTTTTATAACAAGCTATAAAATGTGCCATCTTAGAGAATCTATCCACAACAACAAAAATAGAATCCATCCCCTTCTTAGTCCTAGGCAACCCCAAAATAAAGTCCATAGAAATGTCAATCCAAGTTCTTTTTAAGAATAGCACGCAAAAGTGTTCCCAAAGTTTTATTGACAATTTCAGTTTGTCCATCCGTTTGAGGATGACAAGTAGTAGAAAACAACAATTTTGTGCCAAGTTTAGCTCATAAAGTATTCCAAAAGTAACTCAAAAATTTAACATCGCGACCAGAAACAATAGTCCTAGGCATGCCATGCAACCTAGCGACTTCTCTAAAGAACAAATCCGCAATGTTTGAAGCATCATCGGTTTTATGACAAGCTATAAAATGTGCCATCTTAGAGAATCTATCCACAACAACAAAAATAGAATCCCTCCCCTTCTTAGTCCTAGGCAACCCCAAAATAAAGTCCATAGAATTGTCAATCCAAGTTCTTTTTAAGAATAGCACGCAAAAGTGTTCCCAAAGTTCTATTGACAACTTCAGTTTGTCCATCCGTTTGAGGATGACAAGTAGTAGAAAACAACAATTTTGTGCCAAGTTTAGCCCATAAAGTATTTCAAAAGTAACTAAATAATTTAACATCGCGACCAGAAACAATAGTCCTAGGCATTTCATGCAACCTAGCGACTTCTCTAAAGAACAAATCCGTAATGTTTGAAGCATCATCGGTTTTATGACAAGCTATAAAATGTGCCATCTTAGAGAATCTATCCACAACAACAAAAATAGAATCCATCCCCTTCTTAGTCCTAGGAAACCCCAAAATAAAGTCCATAGAAATGTCAATCCAAGTTCTTTTTAAGAATAGCACGCAAAAGTGTTCCCAAAGTTCTATTGACAACTTCAGTTTGTCCATCCGTTTGAAGATGACAAGTAGTAGAAAACAACAATTTTGTGCCAAGTTTAGCCCATAAAGTATTCCAAAAGTAACTCAAGAATTTAACATCGCGACCAGAAACAATAGTCCTAGGCATTCAATGCAACCTAGCGACTTCTCTAAAGAACAAATCCGCAATGTTTGAAACATCATCGGTTTTATGACAAGCAATAAAATGTGCCATCTTAGAGAATCTATCCACAACAACAAAAATAGAATCCCTCCCCTTCTTAGTCCTAGGCAACCCCAAAATAAAGTCCATAAAAATGTCAATCCAAGTTCTTTTTAATAATAGCACGCAAAAGTGTTCCAAAAGTTCTATTGACAACTTCAGTTTGTCCATCCGTTTGAGGATGACAAATAGTAGAAATCAACAATTTTGTGCCAAGTTTAGCCCATAAAGTCTTCCAAAAGTAACTAAATAATTTAACATCGCGACCAGAAATAATAGTCCTAGGCATGCCATGCACCCTAGCGACTTCTCTAAAGAAGAAATCTGCAATGTTTGAAGCATCATCTGTTTTATGACAAGCTATAAAATGTGCCATCTTAGAGAATCTATCCACAACAACAAAAATAGAATCCCTCCACTTCTTAGTCCTAGGCAACCCCAAAATAAAGTCCATAGAAATGTCAATCCAAGTTCTTTTAAGAATAGCACGCAAAAGTGTTCTCAAAGTTCTATTGACAACTTCAGTTTGTCCATCCGTTTGAGGATGACAAGTAGTAGAAAACAACAATTTTGTGCCAAGTTTAGCCCATAAAGTATTCCAAAAGTAACTCAAAAATTTAACATCGCGACCAGAAACAATAGTCCTAGGCATGCCATGCAACATAACGACTTCTCTAAAGAACAAATCTGCAATGTTTGAAGCATCATCGGTTTTATAACAAGCTATAAAATGTGCCATCTTAGAGAATCTATCCACAACAACAAAAATAGAATCCCTCCCATTCTTAGTCCTAGGCAACCCCAAAATAAAGTCCATAGAAATGTCAATCCAAGTTCTTTTTAAGAATAGCACGCAAAAGTGTTCTCAAAGTTCTATTGACAACTTCAGTTTGTCCATCCGTTTGAGGATGACAGGTAGTAGAAAACAACAATTTTGTGCCAAGTTTAGCTCATAAAGTATTCCAAAAGTAACTCAAAAATTTAACATCGCGACCAGAAACAATATTCCTAGGCATGCCATGCAACCTAACGACTTCTCTAAAGAAAAAATCCGCAATGTTTGAAGCATCATCGGCTTTATAACAAGCTATAAAATGTGCCATCTTAGAGAATCTATCCACAACAACAAAAATAGAATCCATCCCCTTCTTAGTCCTAGGCAACCCCAAAATAAAGTCCATAGAAATGTCAATCCAAGTTCTTTTTAAGAATAGCACGCAAAAGTGTTCCCAAAGTTCTATTGACAATTTCAGTTTGTCCATCCGTTTGAGGATGACAAGTAGTAGAAAACAACAATTTTGTGCCAAGTTTAGCCCATAAAGTATTCCAAAAGTAACTCAAGAATTTAACATCGCGACCAGAAACAATAGTCCTAAGCATTCCATGCAACCTAGCGACTTCTCTAAAGAACAAATCCGCAATGTTTGAAGCATCATTGGTTTTATGACAAGCTATAAAATGTGCCGTCTTAGAGAATCTATCCACAACAACCAAAATAGAATCCCTCCCCTTCTTAGTCCTAGGCAACCCCAAAATAAAGTCCATAGAAATGTCAATCCAAGTTCTTTTTAATAATAGCACGCAAAAGTGTTCCCAAAGTTCTATTGACAACTTCAGTTTGTCCATCCGTTTGAGGATGACAAGTAGTAGAAAACAACAATTTTGTGCCAAGTTTAGCCCATAAAGTATTCCAAAAGTAACTCAAGAATTTAACATCGCGACCAGAAACAATAGTCCTAGGCATTCCATGCAACCTAGCGACTTCTCTAAAGAACAAATCCGCAATGTTTGAAGCATCATCGGTTTTATGACAAGCTATAAAATGTGCCATATTAGAGAATCTATCCACAACAACAAAAATAGAATCCCTCCCCTTCTTAGTCCTAGGCAACCCCAAAATAAAGTCCATAGAAAAGTCAATCCAAGTTCTTTTTAATAATAGCACGCAAAAGTGTTCCAAAAGTTCTATTGACAACTTCAGTTTGTCCATCCGTTTGAGGATGACAAGTAGTAGAAATCAACAATTTTGTGCCAAGTTTAGCCCATAAAGTCTTCCAAAAGTAACTAAATAATTTAACTGTTAGAGTAGATGCCCTACAAGTCAACTGTTGACTAGGGATTTTATTGACTCAAGTGTAATAAACAATCTTTATTTTAATATAATTCATTATTTCATGGTTTGTTAATTCTTTATCTGTATACTCATGTTATCAAACATAGATAAAGACCTTGATTATACTTTAATACAAATGAATCGTAATTCGATGTTGAAACTCGTTTGTAAATACTGTATGATCTAAATTCGTTCCTAGTCGATTCAGCCGCCTAAAACATGGATAAAGGTCGCTTGAGCTTGAGACTAGCATCTGTGATGTTGTGTACTACGTTTCTTAGTAAGGGCATAGAGATGTCCAAACATGCAGATGGGTAGTCATAGGATGATTATACCGAACAACCCTCCCTCGGACTTTCCAAGTGGTTATCATTCATCGAGAGGATAAGTCCGTGGTTATGATTGTACACCATTAGTCCTTATGACCCGAGACAACTCTGAGGCTCTATATGCTAGGGCTGTGCTTTGACTCGTTTACCGGCTCCAGGAGAGTCATCAGGTGGCGAGGTTGGGTACAGTCGCGACACATATAGGAGCCAGTGCATTGTAGTCGGGGATTCACCGCTCACCTACGGGTGTGGATATCCTATGTGATCTAATGAAATAATAGTGCATGGAATCTCTGGCCAGAGTACGAGATGTACGTTGGAGAAGGAGTTCTCCAAATAGTACACGCGATGCCACTATTATAGTTATCACATAGTTATCGAATTAATATGCAACCCTCGATGAACCAATGGTTGCAGATTCGATCGGGATATATGAGATAAAGGGACCGTACTGTACGTTAATCATAATCGACTGGTTCTTGCAGGCACTATCAGTGATACCTAGGGGATCATGGGGCGATGCTACTAGACGCTCTTACCATGATCCGATGGGTGCTATCAGAAATGAGTTCTGACATTCTTGATCAAGGTGTTGATAGAAAGAATGGGGCTAACTAGCGTAAGCCCGAATAAAAGATTCTGTCCTGAATCACAAAGAGTTGTGAACCCACGGCTAGCTGTATCCCTGAACCATTGAGGGTCACACAAGTACTGGATTGTTTGTTCCCGTAGAGAGAATAAATTCAAAAGTTGAATTTATATTATATAGTAAATTCAAGGAGTTGAATTTATGATAATTAAATTTTGAAAGAATAAATTCAAAGAGTTGAATTTATAAAATTTGAGAATTTAATTTATTAAACTCAAATGTTGGGTTTATTAAATATTAAATTTTGGAGGTGATGTAAATTCAAGTAGTTGAATTTATAATTTAAATAATAAATTCAAATGTTGAATTTATAATGTATTTAATTTATTAAGCTCAAAAGTTGAGTTGTTTAATTAATAAATTAAAATTGGTGGATAATATGTTTAATGGGCTTGTAGGGGTACAAGTCCAACATATTAAATAATTAAAGTTTTAATGGACTTTGATTAAATTAATTAAACTAGTTGGACTAGCCCAATAAATTAAATCAAGCCCATTAATGTTAATTATGTAATTAGTTTATTATTATTTTATTATAAATAATAATTGAAAAGCTAAACCACAAAAACCCACCAATAAACTTACGTGAGCCTCCACCAATTTTGAAAAGAAAAATTCGGCCACATTGATTTAGGGTTAGGGTTTGAGCCGTCTCTCCATTATTTCTCTCCTACGTAAAATCTCTTCTACTTTTCTAGTGCAAATTAGAAGAGGATCAAGCAATCTAGTCGTGGACTTGATAGGAGGATCAAACAAGGAGATTATTGAAGAAAGTTCGTAGGGATTCATCAAGAGCTAGATCTGTTTATATCGGATCAGTTGGAGCCAAGTGATCTATTCACAAAGGTATAAATTTCTAACACCCTATGAATGTTTTGTTAAATCATACGAACGTCCAAAGCAATATTATTTTGTTTTTCAAAATAAAATAAAAATTTTAATCTTCAGCTGCGTTTGGGCGTGTAGAAAACCGGATCCAACAGTGGTATCAGAGCCAGGTTTTCTGAATCGTATGCTTTTAAATCATATTGAATAATTTATTCTAACCACACAAGAAAATTTTTCAGAAAAAATTGATGCACCATAAAATTTTATTTTTTCCAGATTTTCGAGAAAAAAAAAAAAAAAAATTTAAATCTGCCCGGAACTGTTCCGGGCAGTCCGTGCGCGCAGGGTCGCGCACGGCAGCGCGCATCGGGCGCGCAGGCGCCGGACGCCTGCGCGCAGCGCGCTAGCGCAGGCGCCGGACGCCTGCGCGCACCGCGCTAGCGCAGGCGTCCGAAGCCTGCGCGCGCGTCGGCGCGCCTGTGCTCGTTCTGCGCGCACAGGGCAGTCGCCGCTGCCCGAAACGTTCAGGCAGCGGGGCGGACAGCGGGGAGGGCAGCGCGGGCGGCTGCCCGAGAGTGTCTCGGGAACCGCGCTGAATAATGGGCTTGAATTGTTTGGGACTAGGGTGCGATTTTCTGATTTTTCAAATTTTGGGCAAAATTGATATTTTTGAAAATTGGTTCAATTTTTATTTTGGAAAATTAATTTTTGAAAAATTAATAATTTTCTTGTGAAATAAATAATTAGAATATGATTTTAATTATTTATGGTAAAAATGAGTTTTTACAAGAAATCAATTATTATTGATTTAATTGGAAATTAAATAAATGAGTTTATTTAATTTATTAAATTCTTTAATAATTGTGGTGGTTAGTAATATAATTATTAGATATATGATTTATCAATTAATTAAATTGATGTTAATATTTGATATTAAATGCATGAAGGATGATCGAGAGCCTTGACCAATGTGTTAGGTGTATGTTATGATATTTTACTGTTTTATTCGTTTTTTAATATTTGATATTATTAAAGTGGGCCTGGTTTATGGTCCGTTCCCACCCCATGAGATGTATCCCTTATGTGCCATGGCTATTTAAATGTAATTATTAGAAATAGTGGGAGATCAAGACTGGAAGATGGTGGGCCCGATGATCAAGACGAAGACATGTAAAATATTGGAAGCTCTTGTAATAGTTGCATTTGCATCCCTGCATTCACCTAGGTTGGACCTAGATCCATGTATGGCTCACATGGATCTAATAGTGTTGGCGATCGATCATCCTTATTTATTGTTGAATGTCATATTATGATATATGTGATATATAGTAGTATGCATGTATGTATATTATTATATAATATAATTGCATGAATCCGGCAAACATACAAACTCGTGGCACGCGTTTTTAAATTTAAATGATGAGACAATTTTTGAAAATAAAATCCCTCATTTTGAATAAGATTCAAAATTTATATCAAACCGATAAAGTAAAAATTAAAAGAGTTTAATTTTTCCTTGCCTTCCATCAACCGTGGTTGCATGTTGATCGCTACCCGCGGACAGTGTCTGGCTCATATTATTAGGGAGGCCTGTACGCCGGAAAGCTGTGTCTTCCACTGGACATATGATGTGAATTGAGTGGAACTCCCATGACTTCGGCTCATATTATTGGGGGAACTCATGGCGACCGTCCACTACAATTCAATATTGATGGGTTGGTTTGACACGTGAAAATAAACGACGTCATATTATTGGGTCCTTATTAAACGTGAGGCAAAACACGTGGAGGTTGCATAGGGATGCAATTGGACTCTACCTTTTAGAAATTATAATTGGCTGATATTATTCGGGATTATAATTGTCTAATTGGACTCTACGTGCCTACTAAGGAAATACGATTTCCCTTTTTCATCAGAGGGTGGTGGAAATGTCAAAATAGTGGGAGGGTAATTTATAAAATGAAATCCATATTTTATATCTTAGAATTATTTTAAAATTATCAGTAACATTTATCTGTTTTCATTTTCAGTATATATACGATGTCTACTCGTAACCCGCTTTCAATCATTCTCGATCAAAACAAATTGAATGGCCCTAACTATAATGACTGGTTTCGAAATTTAAAGATGGTTCTGAACTCGGAAAAGATTCTGTATGTGCTTGATAAGAAGCCACCGAAGGAAGCGCCTTCAAATGTCACTCCGACTAAATTGGCTGAGCTTGAAAAATGGTGGGACCATGACATTCAAGCTAAGAGCTACATGTTGGCTTCTATGTCGAATGAACTGCAGAAGCGGTTCGAGGAGGCTGTGAATGCTGCTGACATTCACTTACATCTGAAAGAATTGTATGCTGTACAAACTCGTTCAGAGAGATATGCTGTTGTTAAAGAACTCATGACTACACGCTTGCGAGATGGGGCTTCGGTCCATGAGCATGGTGTTAGGATGATTGGGCTCATCGAGAAGTTGGTGGGACTCGACTTGGTTATCCCTAGTGAGCTCTCGACTGATATTCTCTTGCTGTCTCTGCCCTCTTCGTTCGATGGATTTGTGGTTAACTTTAATATGAATAAGCTTGAGGCCACCCTTGAAGAGTTGGTCAATATGCTTACTAGTTATGAGGCCACAATCAAAAAGGATAAGCCTGTTTTTCTAGTGGGTTCTTCGTCCGGCACGAAAAAGGGAACCCCATACAAAGGCAAGAAGCGTTCTGCCCCTCCAAAGAAGAACAAGCCTAACAAAAAGCCATACAAGAAACCTAATTCGGGGCCCACAAAGCCTGACAAGTCAGAACAAATCTGTTTCCACTGCAACAAGCCTGGACACTGGAGGCGTAATTGCGCGGAGTATCTTGCCCAGAAGCGTTCTGGCCATGGTATGTTTTATATTGAAGTTAATGTTTCAATTAATTCCTCTTCTTGGGTATTGGATACCGGATGTGGTTCTCATCTATGCAATGATTTGCAGGTGATGGGAAGAAGCAAGAGGCTTAGAGATGGTGAGACCTTTCTAAGACTAGGAAATGGAGCAAGGGTTGCTGCTACTGCCATTGGAGACGTTACTTTAATTTTGGACAATAATTTTAAGTTATTTTTGAGAGATGTTTTATTTGTTCCTGAATTGGTTAAAAACATTATTTCTATTTTTATGCTTGATAGGGATGGTTATTCTTGTGTTTTTGCTAAAGGTGTTTGCAATTTATACCAGAATGAATGTTTGATTGGAACTGGAGAATTAACAAATGATCTCTATAACTTAAAATTGAAAGAGATTCCTTTAAACAATGTCCAAGCGCATACGAAAACAACAACAAACAAAAGAAAAATAGAAAATCCGAATCCCGCACAAATGTGGCACGCTAGACTAGGTCATATTTCTCAAAGAAGGATGCACAAGCTAGTGGGAGAAGGCATGTTTGACTTGTCAGACATAAATTCTCTACCTACTTGTGAGTCCTGTCTAAAAGGAAAAATGACTAAGACTCCATTCAATGGAAAAGTAGAACGTGCACATGGTCTATTGGATTTGATCCATACAGACGTTTGTGGCCCGCTAAGTGTTAGCACAAAATTTGGGCATTCCTACTTCATTACCTTTACTGATGACCATTCGAGGTATGGGTATGTTTATTTGATGAAACATAAATCTGAAGCATTTGAAAGGTTCAAAGAGTTCAGATCTGAAGTAGAAAATCAGCTAGAAAGAAGTATTAAGGCACTTCGATCTGATCGAGGTGGAGAATACTTGAGTGCTGAATTTTTGGGTTATCTAAAAGAGAATGGGATTCTCTCACAGTGGACTCCACCAGCAACACCACAATTGAATGGTTTTTCTGAACGTCGTAATCGAACATTGATGGACATGGTTCGATCTATGATGGGATTCACTGAATTGCCTACAATGTTTTGGGGTTTTGCGCTTGAAACTGCGGCAGTGTTGTTGAATAATGTCCATACTAAAGCAGTGGATAAAACACCATATGAGATATGGATGGGGAAACCTCCCAAGTATTCTTACTTGAGAATATGGGGATGTCCTGCTTATGTGAAGCAGACAGTGGGAGACAAATTGGATAGTAGATCCACTTTGTGCTACTTTGTAGGATATCCAAAGAATTCTATTGGATATTATTTTTATCATCCTAATGAAGCAAAAGTGTTTGTTTCAAGAAATGCCACCTTTTTGGAAAGGGAGTTTCTATTAGATAGAAAAGGCAAGATGATAGAACTTGAAGAAATTCAAGATACTCCGTCAACTTTAGAAGTTGAACCTAATCCCCTAGAACCAGTAGTTGAAGTACAAGCTCCTAGAAGGTCTGATAGAGTTATTAGACCACCTGCCAGATATACACTTCTTCATGAACAAGGCCATGATGAGCCTTGTGTTGGATGTGATCCAATGAATTTCAAAGAAGCAATATCTGATACTGATTCAACCAAATGGCTTGAAGCCATGCAGTCAGAAATGGACTCTATGTATTCAAACCAAGTCTGGACATTAGTGGATCCACCTGAGGGAATCGTTCCCATAGGATGCAAATGGATCTACAAAAGAAAGCTTGGGGCGGATGGGAAGGTAGTGACCTTCAAAGCAAGACTGGTTGCAAAAGGTTATACTCAAAGGCAAGGAATTGACTATGAGGAAACTTTTTCACCAGTAGCTATGTTTAAGTCCATTAGAATACTACTAGCCATAGCAGCATGGTATGACTATGAGATATGGCAAATGGATGTAAAGACTGCATTCCTCAATGGAGACATCGAAGAAGAAATTTATATGTCTCAACCTGAGGGATACACATCAGTAGGAAGTGAGCATAAGGTATGCAAACTTCAGAGATCAATATATGGTCTCAAGCAGGCATCGAGGAGTTGGAACCTCAGATTTGACAGCACTATCAAAGAGTTTGGTTTTGCTAAAAATCCTGAGGAACCATGTGTGTACAAGAAAGTTAGTGGGAGTGCAGTGACATTCCTGGTACTTTATGTTGATGATATCCTGCTCATTGGGAATGATATAGGATTACTGCAATCAACTAAAGTATGGTTAGCCAGTAAATTCTCCATGAAGGACATGGGTGAAGCATCCTATGTATTAGGAATACAAATCTATAGAGATAGATCAAAAAGGATGTTGGGGCTCACCCAAGCCACATATATCGATACCATTATAAAACGATTCTCTATGGAAGAGTCCAAGGAAGGATACTTACCAATGTGTCATGGTATTACTCTATCTAAAGCTATGTGTCCCAAAACTGATGAAGAGATAGAGATGATGACACGTATTCCATATGCGTCAGCCATTGGTAGTATCATGTATGGTATGATATCGACACGTCCTGATGTTGCTTACTCTTTGAGTGTTACAAGCAGATATCAGGCGAACCCTGGTCCAATGCATTGGAAGGCCGTGAAAGATATTCTTAAGTACTTGAGAAGGACTAAGAACTTGTTCATGGTCTATGGGGGTGGAGAATTATAATTGGAAGGCTACACTGATTCTAGCTTCCAATGTGATGTAGATGATTCGAAATCGACCTCTGGTTTTGTATTCATGCTTAATGGTGCGGCTGTCTCTTGGAAAAGTTCCAAGCAAGACACCGTTGCGGATTCCACCACTGAAGCTGAGTACATTGCTGCATCTGCTGCAGCGAAAGAGGCAGTTTGGATGAGGAATTTTGTCCAAGAGTTGGGCGTTATTCCTAATGGAGTTGATCCAGTCCCGGTGTACTGCGACAACACTGGTGCCGTTGCGCAAGCAAAGGAACCAAGGTCTCATCAGCGATCCAAACATGTACTGAGGAAATTCCACATCATCCGGGAGATTGTGGGAAGGGGAGACATATCAGTCGAAAGAGTCCCCTCTGCAGATAACGTTGCCGATCCACTTACTAAGCCCTTGCCAGGACCATTGTTTGAGAAGCATCGCGAAGCAATTGTTAGAGTAGGTGCCCGTCGAGCCAAGTGTTGGCCGAGTGTTCACAATGAAACTCTATGTATAAGCAGTCTTTATTTTAATAATATTTGAAATTATTATTTTGGCAAATCTTTATCTGTATACCCATGCTAGCTGCATAGATAAAGCCCTTGAATATACAAATAGTAGAAAGAATATGAGATGCTCATATGATGAGTATCATGAAACTCATATTTGTAATACTGTATATTCTAAACGGTTCCTAGTCGATTCAGCCGCCACTAAGAAGGATATAGGCCGCTTGAGTTAGAGACTAGTATCTGCGATGTGAGTACCATGTTTCATTGGTAGGGGACATTGTGATGTCCGAACATGCAGATAGGTGCTCCTTGTAGAGTGCACTGAACAACCCTCCATAAAAGGACTTTCCAAGTGGTTCTCACTTATCGAGTGGAAAAGTCCTGGTTTATGGTTGTACAGAATTAGTCCTTATGACCCGGGACAACATTGAGACTCTATGTGCTAGAATTACACTTTGACTTGTTTACCGACTCTCATGGGGTCATCAGGTGGCAAGGTTGGGTGTTCTGTCGAAACACATAGGAGTCGATGCATTGTAGTCGGGGATTCACCGCTTACCTTCGGGTATGGATATCCTATGTGTTATCATGTGTATGTAGATCGAAATCTCTGGCCAGAGTATGGTTGTAATTATGAAAGGTGTTTCATAGATTACACCATCGATGCAACTACGACATGACACATAGTATCGATTCATTGACAACTCTCGATAAACCAATGGTTGTCGAATCGATCGGGATATATGAGTTGAAGGGACCGTACTGTACGCTAACCATAATTGAATGGTTCTTGCAGGCACTATCATGTGATACCTAGGGAATCACGTAAGCGATGCTGCTAGGCGTTTAACGTGATTGGTTGGGTACTATCAGACTTGAGTTCTGACGTTCTTACTATCAAGGAGTTGATAAGTAAGAATGGAGCAATTGGGGTATGCTCGAATAAGGACATGTTTAGTCCGAATCACATGGAGATGTGAACCCACGGCTAGTTGTATCAATGAACCATTGAGGGCCACACAAGTACTAGCTTTGTAAATCCCGATGAGAAGTAAAAATAGTTCAATGTGTTGAACGGCTTATAAAGGAGTTTATAAGCGTAAGGAAAATTAGAAGTATGACTTCTATAAAGGAGAAAATAGTTCAATGTGTTGAACGACTTATAAATGAGTTTATAAGTGTAAAGAAAAATAGAAGTATGACTTCTATGAGAGAAATATAAATTTTAATTTATGGAAGTGTTCCTAGATTAAAATTTGGCCAAGTGACTAATGTTTTTGAAAATTGTGATTTTCATAAACATTATTATGGACTGAATTAAATTAATTCAAGTGTTGAATTAATTAAACACTAGTGGGCCTAGTAGAGCCCAAATAATTAACTTAATTCAAGTGTTGGATTAATTAAATAATATTGAGTCTTGTAGAGCTCAATTAAAATAATTATTTAACTAGTGGGACTTGGGTAAATTCAAGTAATGTTTAAATAGTCTCAAATGTGTTTGAGATATTTAAATTTAGTCCAAAGTTTTTAATTTGATTAAAAACTATATAATATGCATGCATGGGAGGTGAAGAGTTGGGGAATACTTTTGATTAAAATAATGGTTGGCATGCAACTTTTTTGAATCAACTTTTTGCAACCCCAAGACTAGTCTCTCCTCCCTCATTACACATGTATGATGGCCGAAATTCCTACACCAATTCTCTCCAAGTTTTCTCCATTTTTGTGTTCTTCAATTGTTGAAGAATACACACACTTTTCTTTGAAAAATCCTCTTAGTTTTCTAGTGCAAATTAAGAGGGGATTTACCTAGTTAGTGGTGGGCCTTATTTTGAAGGAAAGTTTCAAGTTTTTGGAGGAGAGCTTGTAGATCTTCATGCCATTCAAGAGCTAAGGTGTTTACACCTTAGTTGGAGCCATAAAATCAATCCTTGTGATTGATAGGTAATTTTCTCAACACCCTATGCTTGAAAGTTGAGATTTTTGTATATGTTTGCACAACTAGTACATGGTGTTCAATTTTTAAAAATTTTTATACCAAAATTTCGTTTTTTTCATGTTTTGAAAACATTTTGTGCTTCCGTTGCGATTTTGAACACCGTATATCGATCCCTTTCAAGTGGTATCAAGAGCTAAGGTTACTAGTTTTTGTGCAACATATACAAGATATTATATTGAGGGCGATTTCTAACCGTTTGAGATGAAAATTTGCAACAAAACCGAGGCCTTCTTGTGGGGAATTTCGGGCAGCATGTTGCTGCCCGTTTCGAGCAGCTCGGGCTGCCCGAGGGCTGCCCATTTCGGGCAGCAAGGGCAGCCCAAGGGGCTGCCCGAACAGCCCCTAAAGTTTAATAAAAAAAAAAAAAATTTTTGCATGTTGGCCGGAATGTTGGCCGGAATCCGGCGACGGAACTCCGGCGACGGCGATGACGACTAGGGTTTCCAAAAGTGTTTTGGAATATCAATGTGTCATGGGCCTTGAGTTGTTGGGCCATTAGATGGTCAACATATTTGTGAATTTTAAATGGGCCAAAATGTTTTTGGTGGAAAATAAGTTTTTGGGCCCTTAAGTTTAAAATTACAAAAGTTGCAAATCTTTCTCATAAAATAAATAATTGAAGTTGGACTTTAATTATTTATAGTAAATTGTGATTTATAAGAAATTCGGTTATAAATAAATTAATTGGAAAGTAGACAAAGGTGTTTGTATACTTTGTTAATTTAGTTTATAATCGTGGCGGTTAGTGATTGGATCAAGATATATAATATTGGATCAATTAATTATAGTGATAATTAATTGATGGTGTATGATATGTGATATTATGCATGAAGGATGATCAAAAGCCCAAGCCCAATTTGCTAGGTGTATGCTAGGATATTTGTGTTGTATGATTGTAATAATTATCAATTTTTAAAGTGGGCTTGGTTTATGGCCCGTTCCCACCCCATGAGATGTATCCCTATGTGCCATGGATATTTATTTGTAAATATTAGAATAGGGGAAGATCAAGATTGGAAGATGGTGGCCTTGGTGATTATGAAGATCGAAGACATGTAATATTGGATGCTAATGTAATAATTTAGTTGCATTGCATCCCGTGCATTTACCCTAGGATTGGACCTAGGCCCGTGTTTGGCTCACACGGGCCATTAGTTTTGGGGCGATTGATCATCCTTGTATTGTTTTCTATTTATGATATATGCATGATATGTTATAAATAATGAGTATGTGCGTTATTATTATTATAATAACAAAGTTGCATGAATCCGGCAAACATACGATCAAACATGGCGAGCTTTTAAAATAAAATTAATGATGAGACCTTTCAAAATTAAAAACCCTCATTTTGAATAAGATTCAAAATTAATATCAAGCCCGAAAAGGGGAATTATAAATTTGTTTATAATTTCCTTGTCTTCCATCGACAATGGGTGCATGATGAACGCTACCCGTACTCGGGGCTCGGCTCATATTATTGGGGGGGCCCTGGGTGCCGGAAAGCTGTGACATCCATTGACATGGTGATGTGAACTACGTGGAACTCCCATGATTTCGGCTCATATTATTGAGGGAACTCATGGCGACCGTCCATTAAGGTTCAACATCGATGGGTAAGGCTTGACACGTGAAGATGAACGACGTCATATTATTGGGTCCTAATCAAACGTGAGACAAAAGTTTACGTTAAGGGTTGCATTGTGATGCAATTGGAAACTACCTTTTAGGAATTGTGATTGGCTGATATTATTCGGGATCATAATTCGCTAATTGGACCTTACGTACCTACTGAGGAAAGGAGTTTCCCGTTTTCACTAGAGGGTAGTGAAAAATGTCAAAACAGTGGGAGTAAATATTTATAAAGTTAAAGTCCATACTTTATATCTTACCAAATATTTTAAATAGTCATCAACATTTATCTGTTTTACTTTTCAGTACAAATTTTGACAATGTCTTCGATTCGCAATCCGATATCTGCAATACTCGACAAACACATGTTAACCGGACCTAATTACCTCACTTGGCTAAGAAACCTAAAAATCGTCTTGAATTCGGAAAGGGTAACATATACACTAACTCAGTCGCCCCCTGTTGAGGCTCCGACTGACTGCAATTCTGAGGAATTGCAGGCTTACAAGGAATGGTGTGACCATGACTTGATAGCCAGGTGTTATATGCTGACTTCTATGAACGATGAGCTTCAGAGGCGTTTTGAGGGTGCAAAGAGTGCTGCTGACATTCATTTGCATCTCAAAGAGCTCTTTGGTGAGCAAACACGACCTCTAAGGCATGCTACCGTCAAGGAGCTGATCACTTTGCGCATGCGAGATGGGGCCTCGGTCCATGAGCATGGCTTAAAGGTGATCGGGCTCGTGGACAAGCTCGTTGGCATGGATTTGATCTTGCCTTCGGAGTTGACCACGGACGTGTTGCTGTTATCGCTGCCTAGCTCATTTGATCCTTTTGTGGTGAACTTCAACATGAACAAGATGGAACCGACCCTTGAGGAGTTGGTAAACATGCTTGTTACCTTTGAGTCCACTATCAAGAAAGAGAAGTCGGTTCTTTATGTGGGTTCTTCATCTGGTACGAAGATTGATCCACATGGGAATGGAAAGAAGCGTTCTTTCCAACGTCCCGAGAAGAACGAGCCCTTGTTGAGGCAATCTCCGAATCCCGTTGTGGCAGCCAGACCAGTTAAGGCTGACAAGACTGGTGATGTTTGTCATCACTGCAAGAAGCCTAGACATTGGAGGCGAAATTGCAAAGAATATCTTGCCCAGAAGTGTTCTGGAAACGGTATGTTCTAAATTTAAGTAAACATTTTAATTAACTCTACTTCTTGGGTATTAGATACCGGTTGTGACTCACATCTCTGTAATGGGTTACAGGTGATGGGAAGAAGTAGGAAGCTTAAGGAAGGTGTGACCTTCTTGAGGATGGGCAATGGAGCAAGAGTTGCTGCCAAGACCTTAAGAGATGTTTACTTATTGTTGAACAATAGTTTTAAGTTAATTAAGAGATGTTTGTTTGTACCTTTTTGATGAAAAAAAAAAAAAAAAAAAAAAAAAAAAAACATTATTTCCATTTCTATTGTAATAAAGATGGATATTCTTGTTTATTTAGCAAAGGTGTTTGCAACATTTACAAGAATGAATGTTTAATTGGTACTTGAGAACTTGAAAACGATCTCTATAACTTAAAATTAAAAGATATTCCATTAAATGTCCATTCAAAGGCAGACACCATATGAGATATGGATGGGTAAGCCTCCCAAATATTCTTATCTTAGAATATGGGGAGCCCTGCTTATGTGAAGCAGGTAAGTGGGAGATAAATTGGATTGTTGATCCATTTTATGTTACTTTGTGGGATATCCAAGGAATTAAGTTGGATATCATTTCTATCATCCCCAAGAAACAAAAGTGTTTGTTTCTAGGAATGCAACCTTTTTGGAAAGGGATTTTCTATTGGATAGAAAAAGGCAGATGATAGAACTCGAAGGAGTTCGAGAGAAACCCACAATTATAGAACCCACACCCGATGAGCCAAGAGAGGAGATACAAGCTCCTAGCAGATAAGAGAAAGTCTCGAGACCACCTATGAGGTATGGTCAGCTTCTTGAAGAAGGCCATGATGAGCCTAACCATGGATGTGATCCATGGACCTTCAAGGAAGCGTTATCTGATGCCAATTCATCCAAGTGACTTGAAGAAATGGAATCTGAGTTGATTCCATACATCTAACCAAGTGTAGGATCTTGTTGATCCACCTGTGGGAACTGTTCCCACAGGACTTGGGAGGATGGGAAGGTGTGTTGACCTTCGGGCGCGATTGGT